>NC_141609.1:11020258-11320258 GCF_047967505.1 Dipteris shenzhenensis | reverse complement strand
CTTCCAATCATGGATATATCAACATTGTCTACTTGAAATTTTATATTCAACAGATTGACTTCTTTTAACACATCAGCTAAGAAGTGGACAATAAATAGAAGCTGAAAGTTCGTTGCTCTCTTGTACATTGCTGGGTATTTTTGCTTCCAACATTCAAGCAGAACCGGCATTACCTTAACCAACCTAATTCAAAAAAACCAAAATACTGATGATAAGCTAGCTTGCATGAAGTAAAACTGTCATAATTTAATCAACCTAGAAAAATACATGAGCTCACATAAAAAGTAGATTTTAAAGAAATTACCTTTTCATAACAGCACCTCGAGATAACCATCTCACTCCATGAATCCTCAATAATTCATAATGTCTAGGGAAAAATTCCTGCATCAGTTTCTTCAATTCTTCCCTTCGCAAGGATGAGTCACCCACCCATTCTCGTACCTTATTTGCAAACTGATCCACGAGTTTACACTCACCAAAACACTCACATGTATCTTTGACAACTAGGGCCTCTCTATGGGCTATGCAATGATGAACGCCCACAAGGTGTGGCACTTCCCTTCGCAGCATTGCAATCAAGCCACTATTTGCTCCAACCATTGCTGCTGCCCCATTTGACCCCATAGCTATCATTTTATTCAAAGGCAATTCCAACTCTTTCAACACATTTTGTAATCCTTCATACATGGTATGAGCTTTTCCATCTTTTACGCCCACTAACTTGACAAATTTGGCTACAACAGGTCCATTTCCTCCTTTTGTCAAGAAAGAGATGTACAAAATAAGATGTTTTTCATATCTGCGGTATGTACTTTCATCTAACAATATTGCTTAGGTAGATGGGAAGGCCCAAAAAAGATAAACGCCAACGTCTATTGTTGGAGCAAATGGGCATAGTTACACAAAGTGTACGAGTGCATGAGGAAGGCTTCGAAGATGGAGAAAGTACAGTAGTAGATGGGGGTAGAAAGAGAGTTTATTTGCACACCTTTGATTATTCATGCATCCCCAATTACTATTGCATCATACATGATACTCAAAATAGATATTATCATAGCCTTATAACAAAGAAGCTGACAACAGTAAATTAATGTGTAATGGAACTGAGGCCTCACCTAGTAAAAACAGTGAGAAAGAGTAAAACTGCAACTAAATAATGCTATTCTCGGAGTCTAGTGTCACTAATTGGACAGTTTCAAAATCACACAAGATGTCCCTCAAATCTGTAACATTCAACAAAAGGTTCACACTTTCTGTGGGTGTGTGAATTGCCATTACATTATGGTTACTCATGCGGATCACATTATTCAAGGTGCAGATAGCATATTACAAAGCAAATGGAGAGACACGACGATGCTATCCAAACATTAATTTGCAGGAAATTTTAGCCAGTTGCCTTTTTGCACGGGCGTCCCAAATCAAGTGAATAAAAAGAAAGATGAGGGAATCATCAATAGTGCTTGCCTACACCATAGCAACAAATTCTGATCAGAGCAAATTAATTGGAAGGGATCGAAGCAATAATTACATTAACTTTGCTAAAACAAACATTCCATTAAACATACATAAAATCCCATCTGCATCTTACCTTGACAGCAGGCCACAGAGTCGATTGAGCAGATTTCAAAGAGCAATATTGATGCTCTGAACAAATTGAATGAGCCCTTCAAAAGATCCTCCAGTGTGAGCTTGATAGATCATAGAGTATGAACTAAACTAGTCGAATGAACCCTTCATCTCCCTAAAGATTCTCCCCTGCATGAGCTTGAGATGGTTGTTTTGCAGTGAAATATCTCTGTTCGAGCCGGCCCTCAAGGCTAGTTTTTGACCTCCTTTTGGGCTGCCGTTTTGCAATGAATATAGCCCCCTTTTTTGTGGAAATTTTTTGTTCGAGATGAAAGGCAAAAGCGAGCAATGGACTACTTGAATATACCGTGGGAGGGCCTGGATTGGCGGTCTGATCAATGCATGTGGCACTGTGAACTGCAAATTCCAATGAGGTTATGCTCAATCTCTAGCTTCTGTGACTTGCAGAATAACGATCCATCATCTGCAGCTAGCCATGGTTTACACATCATCCAGCAATGGTTTTGGACTCAACTTGAAGGTGCGTGATGCTCATCTCTGTCCAATCTTTGAGGCTGAGTCCACATGCTTCATTCCTTCTTGGATATGGCATTTGTTCTTGGATATGCGGTTGTAATCGGCCATTGCGTGGGTTTTTTCTTGTTTGTAGACTATCGTTCTTCGCTTTTCTATTCAAAGGTCTTGCATGCAGTATGCGCTTGCGGCTCTACTATAATATATCCTTTGCATTTACAATGTGCCCTTTGTCCCTATCATTCTCCCTTCCATATGGCGGACATGCTGCCTTCTCCCACATGCCTTCTCCCACACTGCACAACATCATTGGTGCTTGACCGTTCCAGAATCCAGGGGCAATCGTTGAGGGGCTACAGAGTCATGCACTATGGAGTGCAAAAAGAGCAATGTGTGGACTTAGAACTTAGAAGAATGGGATTCTGGAAAAACGCACGAACTGCACGAGACCTCTGACGCAGAACGAATAACGTTAAACAACTCAAGTCTCAAAGCATTCACTGTAGTTCGAAAGACCAGTGGGCATACCTTGCATCCATCGTAGGAATATTGCGAACCAGAGAAACCACCTGCTCCCGTCACAAGCACCGTTTTATCTGCTTAGAAGTTTGGCCCTGTTATATTTTGAGAAAAATAACGATGATCAGTGACTCCCAAGTCCTGCCGAATGCACACAGAGATTAGAAAAATTTCTCACGGCCGTTGGCAATGCAGATCTAATGCCAATCACTTCTTTTCTAGTCATACCTATTACCCACTGCCGAGAAAAGGAACTTGAGCATAACTACTGAGCCGTGAGCGTTTGTTAGGAGAAAGAAAACAAACCGTGTGAACTTTGAAGCATTGACTCGAGCCCTGAAGGCCAAATGTTGAAACTGATTGCGCCTTGCTCAGATTTTTGGAAAGATTTGCAGCCCATGGGGCGTAAGGCGACTCTGTTGATGAAGCAAATAGGGCACAACAGAGAGCTGATGCATAGAAGCCATGGTTTCCAAACATACGACCATAGAGTTCAGTTCGTGCAAACCTTTGAGCTAGGGACAAGACTCAGACAAAGACCTCCCTACTCTGTAGTGTCGAATGCGTTTCCCCCTAGTTTGAAGGCATAGCATTGAGCAGTCCATTGAACGTTCAGTCAATCCATGGCGCTTCAATCAATCCATGGCTTCCTTTCGCTTCTTGTGGAAAAAAGAATGATGCCCATTGCCTCTCAAGCAACCTTGGTCAGGGTCTGGATACAAGAAACAGGGGAAGCACAAGGAAAAGATGGTGCTTCAAAATTCATAGCAAGAAAGAGAGTGTACACAGTACTAGTAACCACTACCCACAAAAAGGTTGAACATGGCTTAAGGAGCTATTAACTACCCACAACTTCCTGCAATCATCAACTTGATAGCTTGAGCCAACTAGGGTGCGAAAGGATGCCTAAGCGGAAAGGCGGAATGAATTACGAATTTATAATAAGTCGAATTAAATTAACAATGTTTTAAATTGAAATGAAAAAAGTAAGTTGAGAATATCAGAATTGTATGTTTTTTGCTTTTTTGCGTTTAAAAAGCAAAGATATGCTTTTACCCACGAGTTTTGACACTATTTGAATAAAACCTAATGATTGACATTGATAAAAATCAATTTAAGGGCTCGTATTCGTAAGGGCTAAAATCAATCTAGGGGCTCATATTCGTTACACGTGGTTCAAGGAGATGGAAGAAAACCAAAAAATATGATTTTTGTAAGTTTTGAAAGTCAAGAAAGAGAAATACCTGAGTATAAACTAAGCAGGCAATAGTAGGTCCGAGCAAATGTCGGTGTTTAAGCATCCCCTTCTTGCGACGAGTACCTCAACACAGAAATAGATAAGAATTTAGAATATGCAAAAGCAAAAGTCAACAAACAAGGTGAAATTCAAAACATATATATACATATATATAATATACTTTATATAACCACACAGTGTGGGCGGGAAGGTGGCGCGCTTCCTTCCCCAAAGAGTTATAATCCGAGGGAACGGGGCCTTCCCTCTGCGTATTCCAAGTTGAGCATCCAAATTCGTGTACGCACCAAGTATGTACGTCTTCTTCACTTTCTGAAAAGATGCAAAAAACACGTCTGAAATGGAAATAATATTAAAATACGGTATTATTGAACAACAAATCATTAGTCTAGCTTTTATCAAAATTATATATATAAATTGCTACATGTAGTGTTAAAATGTAATCGACATTTCTGAGAATACATTTATAAAATTACTACATGTAATGTTGCAATATTAAACTACAATTCTGACAAAAGTAAAAAAGCCTTGGCTCAAAATCTATTGTAATTAATTCATCGTTCAATTATATTAATATAAATAATTTTTACATGTGAGGAAAATCAAAGTTTCCTTCTGCAGGGGCAGCACACTTGTCAGGTTTTTTGCCTGCCTGCACATTGTCCTCATAATGTGAGGCTGCTGAAATCTGCACCTCAATATTGGAGGGTTTTCGTTCGGTTTTTACCAGATGCACATTGCGAATCGTGAATTGCCATCTGGCATTGGAGTGTCTTCAATGCTTTGTCCAGCAAATAAGAAATGGCTAGCAGCACTCTGCAAGCTCCCTGCACCTCGTCCAAAGCAGCTTCAGACCTATTAAAAGGCTTCAGAGTTGCATGAGGATTTGTTTCACCCAAAGAATATAGTCTGAGCTTGAGCATCACATCAAGGGCGCATCCTTTACCCTATGTGCATTGGCTCTAAGCAAAGGTTCGGGGGTAGCGAAAACTAGAAGTCATTTTTGTGAATTTTGAGAGTCTATGGTGGATTAATTGGTTGCCATTAATAGCTCTAGCTCTCTCAGAACTCTGAAGTGCACCAAATTCTTCATGGATTTGCTGGAGCTCTCTATGCCTCGACTTGAATTTTCTCCTCTCATCTTCCTCCTCCTCATGTCTGCCTCCTCACGGAAATCCTCTCCTCCTCACATCTTCCCCCTCCCCTACACCTCCTTCTTCTATGCTCCTCACATCCTCCTCCTACACACATCCTTCTCCTCGCCTCCTCCTCACATCCTTCTTCCACGCTCACTTCCACAATCTCCTCCTTCCCTCCTAAAATTCAGAGTAGCAATTGTTGCTCCAACTTCATACTCCTTTTTTTCGTTAATATTTCGTTCACCTTGAGCAAGTAAGCTGTAAGGTTTATGGTTGGTTGCAACTGTCTGTCACAAGGTTAATCCAGATCATGTTGAAGAAAATTATGGTGATTCTCCTGTTCGTAGGCCTGTTCGTAGGCAATACAAGCGCCTCAACTTCTCTTGCACTATCTAATGGAAAATTTTTGCAGCATAGGATTTTTTTCGATGAATAAGTCATGAGATTTGGTGTTTGCAAGAGGTTTTGTAGAATTTCGTGGATTTAAAGCTTTTGGATTCCGATTTCCTACCCAGTGGCAAACGATTTTCTGTAGCTTGGAGGAAGTCACATAAAAGAAAAGTTTGCTACTTGCTTGACGTTTACACTAGTTCAAGAGCCAAAATCTCAGTTTACATTAGTTTACAGTAGACTACACTCGTTTCCTTTCTACCTCTAACAGGGGGAAATGAATTCCTTCGTATTGGATCATGACATGTTGTAAAACAAGTCATTCAGAGTGTAAAAGACCTGTTAACAAGAGCTGCCTTTTTTTCTAGAGATGTTAATGGGAACTGCTACGTAACATCCAAGGCCTTCGATACACAAAGAGGAAAATAGAAACTGTACAAAGGAGAGAAGGGCACTATGTCAAATAATAGGCATGATGATAGAGAGGACAAGGATACAATCAACATGCCAACTTGATCACTCTTTCTCTTTGAAGAACTAAAATGAACCCATTGAGCTCAAATACCTTCTGAAAGATGAATTGAAAAAAGAACTTGAATGCTGATGAAGCAAGTCGCTTCCACCTTGCGAGGGAAAGACCACTTTAATACTCATGAGCTCAAGCAGAGACAAACTACCTAAACGCTGCCACACTCCTTGAAAATCACTGATCTTTTGAGCATGCAAGTGATTAAAACTAGAAAGAGAGACACATTGCACCAAGCACAACAAGACGGCCACCAGATACATGCCTCGGAGCATGCATATGATAAACACCCTCTAAAAAGCGGAGGTACATGCACCAATTAGGTGTGTCTGAGCTTAGAGAGTGGCACTGGAGCAAAGAAACGACCAAGCTCTGCCCTGTCACCAAAAATCATGCGTAGAAGCAAGGCATTGTCTGAGCCGTGAGGATGGAATCGGTCATGTAGCCACAGGAGCTGAAAGAAAATGAGAAACGAAGACTTAGGAAAGGTAGCCCGCTGAACCGAAGGAGCCACTACAGCCACCCACTACCGATGGTTCCAAAAGAAAAGACACTCCTCTGTGTGGAGTGTTCAAAACGAGGAACCACACACCGAATCAGAGACACCAAACTGCTTGGAGGAAGGAGCAAACCACCACTCGGGTAGAACATAGAGACCAGGGAACCAAACTCAAGCAACTAGCTAGGAGATCTCCACTAACTAAGGTGGCTCATAGGCAAAAGCTCAATTCGACTGAACAAAAAGATGCAACCAAGGAAGTCAGATCGAAAAGATGCAACCAAGGAGATGACCGCCGCTCCAATCCATTTGATGTTTAAGAAAAGCCAGTAATGAATCAGGCTACTAACCTGGAGCAAGGCAATTAATCAGGCCCTTTGATCTCAAGTACTAACTGCTACAACTTTGAGCAAAACCTCCTTCCACCAGCCAAGAAGCCCACGTTGGAGAAACTCACTAAAGCAAGAGCTGCTAGCAGGAAAAAAGATGCCAACTACTTAAAAAAGCAAGTAGCTTTTACTGAGGAGCTTCTCTAATATACTTTTGGATAAAAGCTTCACGTTTGGCTTTAATTAGAATCAATCAAAATCAACGGCCCGTATTGATGACACGTGGCTGAACGAGGTGAAAGAAAACCAAAACATCCCTTTAGGCTGCCTACTGTAATGATTTAATTTCTTTATTTATTTTAAATTATTAATAATATTTAATCTTTAAAATTTTGAAGGTCAAAAATATGTCTGCCCTTCTTTACTTGGCCAGCACTAGGACGTTTTTTCAAATTTTGAAATCCTATGCTTCCACATGGCACAATATACACCCTTAGATTTTTTAAATTCTGAAAGCCCAAAATCTTTGAAAGCTTTTGAAAAGCTTTGTAAAAAGCCAACTGCGTAAAAAGCCAAGGCAAAACCTTTAAATATAGGCGAAATGGACGAACAAAATCCTTGCTCGCGTTGATCACTTCGACAGGCGAAACGGACGAACGAAATCCTTGCTCACATTGATCACTTCGACAGAAGGTGAAAGCATTGAAATAGTGTTCTGCTCGTTGTCAACCAGCTGTATTCGGGCTTAATTTGCTAAGTGTTCTGCTCGTTGTCAACCAGCTGTATTCAGTTCATCGTATCGATTGATCGCTATTGAAAAGCCCGTCTCGGTTTGTATACCTTCGCTACATACTCGACTATTCATTGCTCTCTTTCTTAGAATATATTAGCCTCGCGAAGGTGAAAGCATTGTAATAGTGTACAACAGCTCGAAGCTGCTTTCGTCATTCCCACCACGATGGGTTCATAAAACATCGACTTCTTTAATACACGATTCATTCGCTGCGCTTGTGATGATTCAATAAGCTCTCCAGGTGGAAAAACATTACTTATTCCATCTTTCGAAGTTACTACTCTCGATGTCAGTTGTCGAATGATAATTTCTATATGTTTATCAGATATTTATACTCCTTGAGATCCATAAATCTTTCAGATTTAGTCAATCAGAACCAATTGACGCTGTTCCACACTTATTCTAGCACTCAGAAAATGACTCCGAAGATTCCCAATTAGTCGTATAACACCCCTATTCCATTTTCTAGAAATATCTTCGATTCCCGCTGAAACAGAAGTGATCGAACGAGATTCCAACAACTGCTCAACTTTCGGAAGACCTTGAATGATATCCCCAGATCTCAATCTGTCATATAGTAATGTTATTAAAGTATCTCCTTCTCTGATTATATCCCTGTAATCTTTATGAATATTCTCTGATTATATCCCTGTAATCTTTATGAATAGTTGCAAACATCAATTATAATTGTTGCGATCTGATCAAAGTTTGCAAAAGTGTCAATGATAACTATTGCCAACTCATAAGATCATGGACATAGTGAATCATTTTAGATATAATAAGATGTTATTTATACGCACTTTTATATTTCCATAGTCGTAATTTTTTGGAATCTTGCAAAGGCAAAAATTGTAACTACAACTGCTCGAAGATGTGTGAAGATGATTACCTTGATGGTTTGAACATCTTTGATCGTTGGATTGTGTATAGCTTTTGTGCTTGAATTTATCATCTTTAGGAAATTGCACATATGCTAACCAACATATCCAAACATGCAGAACATGAGGAATGCATATTGACTAATCATGATTGTTTTTCAGATTCCAACATTCCAGCAAAGAAATAGGTGACTTCTCGTCGAGCTGTGGACGTCACAAAGGATACTCCACGTAAGTAGAATGTACGGTCATTTCAATTCTGAAATGTTTCTGCACCGTCTGTTGCTCTGGTCCGCATTAATGCGCTACACCTCCAACACTGGAGGTGACTATTCGAAACGGGGGGGTGGCACGTTCCCCTATGATATATAATTTTTGGAGAGACATGTGCCGGCTCTCCACCATACATTACGTATGGTTTTTTTTTTTACACCTCATCTTCAGCACGCACACTTCTTCGCACATTTTGTTTCCGCAAGGGAACATTACATTTGCTTGGTTCGACCAACATACTAATCATGTCTGCAACACTTCTGTTTTCGAGATGTTTGCAGCCTCCAAACGAGTGTCTTCTCCTAAAGGTACGCACAACAAAATGTATTTGCTTGATTCAAGTTATTTTATCAATTCTTTCACCTTCTAAAGATAGAGGTTCAGTCCATTTTGTTTTTCCTGTTGAGTTTAGACAAAACCACGGGAGTGAAATTGTAGCAAAGTTTCGGATGGTTTTTATTATTAATGCCTGTAGGTGTTTAAACCCGAACATAAGACATCGATTCATGTCACGATGTAGAAATGACCACCAGAAACTCCTTCGAACATGACCATTCGTCAACGCTCAGAGCAGCCAGAGGTCGAGCTATTCAACTTGATATAACATCAAGAAAGATGTCCTTGAGGCCAGCTACGTCATCATGGTTGACCATCGCAACAATTGAGAAAAAGAATTAACGAGTTGCAAGAACAACAAACTCATCATGGATTGCACTTCTCCTACAGGACTCCTCAAAGAGATCCTTGTCGAGCTTGACATTGAGTTCGATGAGACCGATAGGATGATGGAAAGTTTGGAGGGGCAGAAGCTACTAGACACGAAGACGAAAGGGATCACAGCGTATGCGTGCGAGCTGCTGCATTACGGGTACAACGTATCCTTGGAGTTGCTGAGGGACACGACACGCGATCAAGGAACGGCTATACTCGAACAATTCATGGAACAATTTGGAGGGACGCACGACGCGACGCACCCGGTGACGACAATGGAGAAGCTTACATATATTTTCGACAGGGACTTATACGAGGAGCGCTTCGGTATTGGAAACGATCCTTTCACGCCAACAGCGAAAAACCAGGGCAAGTAAATAAATGCATTCTATTATGGACTTCAAACAAAAAAAAAAAGACCGAAAACCTCGATGACTAACGTAATTGTCAATGTTTACGCAGGTACGACATTGAAAGACGCGAGCCTCGAGATGAAGGAGGAGCCTCCACTGAAGCGCCCACGCAAGGGAATCGTGCGAGCCTCGTCATCTACTGCATCACGTGCAAACCCAACAACAGAAAATACATAGGGAGCACGACGGACCTGCCGCGGAGGATCAAACAGCACAATAAAAAACCACCGGCGAAAATGAAAGAGGACTTGCAGCGTTACAAGCCCTTCAAAGAAAATTTCGAAATCAAAGTTTTGGAAACAACAGACACTGTAGACAAAGCACGAACTTTAGAGCAGTACTACATAAGGAGCCACAACACAGTAGGTCCATTAGGTTACAACACGCTCGAGGGCCATCCAGCTAGAGCGCGGAAGTACTATTTTCTAAAGCATAGGAACATAATTTGACCCCAAAAAAAAACATTTGTGCCTTCGAAAAAAGGGATCCAATGAAGTTGCAAATGGTGCTGGAACTTTTGTCGTACATGCAATGCAGCTTTAGGTTTGGATTATTCTTGTCACAGTTGCATGCTTCTGTCTCAATTTGGTTTTGATTTATTATTTATACATTTCTGAAATACATCTCCCCGTCGTTCGCTCGAAGTGGAATTACAATAGATTTGCTTACAGTGCAAAGAATAGTAATTTGTCTTCCTCCAAAAAAAAGAAAAACTACGTTTTACTGTCGACATGAACAACATCAAGTGCAAGCAGGACTGGATGATAACGAAATCTCTAGAAAAGGTTGCATGCAATTGAACATCAATCTTCTGCATCATTTCTGACAACGTGACTCATGTGAACCTCAACAAGATAGCAAAAGAGAGAAGTATTCATCAAGAGCCCAGCTGGCCAAGCAATCTAGTTTGAAGGCCTATAATAAGTGTGTCCTTCTTTTGAAACATAAAAATAATAATGGCCTTCCATTCTGAAGGATAACTTAAACATGATAATTTCATTTGAATGTTTAAAAAAATTCTCTCCTTCTGAGTTGAAGGATAATCTCAAAAATCACGATTCTTTTGAATGGCTTAAAAAAATTTACCCTTCTCTACAAGGGTAAACCCCCCTTTGAAGGGTGTTGCAACCTTCAAATTTGAGGGCTGAGTGCAGCTGATTTTCATGCACACATTCACCCAATGCTCTTCGAGATGGTCGATTCCCTGACTCCCGGCCCAAATACCGTACTTGGAATACATGGTTTCCCTGCTGACAAATTACGAAACAGCTGCTCATTATTTGGATTGGGAGGTACGCTTTCCAAAAAATTGTTTTAAGCAGTCTGGCTTGTATCATATCGGTAGTGCTATCTGGAAACGTTCTAGAGCTTCCCAAATTAAATACTGCCTTGGTTTATCTCTCCCCAGTGAAAAAAATTTCTTACACAACAATTGTGACTTGTAAAAGCGACGGTTCTTGGAGGATTGAATTTACAACATTCTAGCACTTTTCACCTTGTTATGCATGCAGATCGACGAACATGGAATGATTTTGGAATTTACCGATCGGCATCCACGGACCGTGACCAACAAATCGTCCTAGTCTTCTTGTCTTTCTGTGTTGTCGCCCCCTCGGGCTACTCCCATGGATAATTACGACATTGATTTGTTTGAGCAAGTGTACAAGATGGATTTGAACATGGTAAGCGGAACTGCAGCCGCCCAAGTTTCCCACGTCGCGGGGGACGTGAGTCTGCAATATGTCGCACAGCTCCCCAGCACTGCCGGTATAGACAGTCCATCCATGAGCCAAACTCTTAAACTCCTGTGCCATCAGCCATCGCCAGCTTATGTCGCCATGGAGGGCCTTCCCCAGATTTTCACTGAGGCTAATACATTCAATATGATACCTATCGACGCGGTGTATCACCCCGCCATCGAATGCTTTGAAGCTAGGCCTGGATTCTGGCAACCTCCAGTTGCACTACCTCTTGGTTGAGTCCTGGTTTAGGCAGTGATTTTAAAGCTCTTTTTGCAACTCATAACCTTTGAAATACTGCTATGCTTTCGTTGGCCAAGGCGGTCACATTTCTGAAGCGTCCGCCTTCAAAAGGTGGAGGCTGACCATTCCACAATCAGGGTCGTTAGCAAAGATTAAGCGGAGCTCACTCCTCGAAAGATGTCTTACTTGTACAAAATATCAAGCCCCGCGACTGCATCTCTTGCATCCTGGTACCAGCCCAAGGCGAAGCGGACAAACGTGCAACACACATGATAGTGGAACGCAAACAGTACAGAGGAAAGCAAAAGGATTGCTTCGAGATGCTTAAAACTCGTGTTCCAAACATCGCGAAGGTGTGATCCCAGATTTTATTGCACATAGGTTGAGTGGATTCTAATGGGACACAGGGTGATTGGACGTGGGACGAGGCCCGTGCTCACTCATGTGGTGGATTATTGCAGAGGGGCACTACTACACATGAAACGACGTAATCAGGTGGTTAGAAAATTGGTCTAACGTTGCACGAACTGGAAAGATTCATATAGAACGGACTTTACTCTAAGCATCCGCTACCAGAACTAGTTCAAGCACTGAATTGTAGTCCTGTGGCATGGAGATACTATCAAAATGGGTACACTCTGAAGGAGACTTCTAACATTCATGAAAAGAATTTGGTTGGCAAATGTCATCTCCATCTACCTACCTCCTCACCAGTACTTGGGATATACATATTACATGGATTTCATCAGACGAGCCTCTTCGATGTGCTAGAGAGCGATCGGAATAAGGAGCGATGGTTTGTGGAGGCTTTGAATGGCATCCCGCTTCTGCAAAGAGTGCAATCGAAAACCTTGCCAGAGTTTGATCACACTCGTGTGAAGCAAGAATATGCTCCTTCCTATGGATGTAATGGCCTAATGACCACACACTTAGCCCCCTCTTGCTATAAGGCTATCCAGACCTTGTTGTTGTCGGGCTCGATTGAGAGAACTTTCATGCACACAACGATAGTATTATTAGGACTCGAGAGACAACAACGACAGAAGTAGAAGACCCCATTTGCATGAAGGGATTTACGAAGCATACCCAATAAACAGCCTCGACTGCAACTTCAATTGATTGCTGCATATAAGGGAGATATAAGGACAACGATATGGAGTCAGTAGCATCAAACTAGTATGGCCGCAATCATCTTCTCTGAACAAGCTAAAGGAGTCGAAGGTCATCTTATTGAAATGCACAAAGGTGAGCACCAACTCAATGAGTTCAATTGTTTACACGTTCTCTGTTTGCATGAGGCAATATTCTAGTCTTTTACATTCAGGTCATATATCCCTCCTCATCTGCTGAACCAAGTACCAAGACTTCTACTATGCTTTGTTGCTACTTTGTTAGTCATTCAAAGGTCTAGTGCGGATTTGAAACATTCTGCACACGGCTGCTCCGATTCTTGGCACGGCTCAAAAATCTCTTTTTGGAAAAAGTGCCTTTAGACAAGCGAAGAGCTTCTAGAAGCATATGCCTGTGACTCGATAAGCTTTGTTGCATTTCAAGTTACTCCGTAGCATTAAATCTATGGTTTAGCCTCTCAATTTTAAACTCTCTTGAATGAGATAATGTCAATTTCATTCATGTTCCGTTTTAATGAGATAATGGTACTGATGTTGCTCCTCTTTCTTTGTATAGTTCCAATGCTTCATCTCAAGAAAATCACTCACTGAGTTTGTTGCTGCTCTTTCTTTGCGTAGTTCCAGAAAACTCATATCATTGATTGGAAAAGCTACATGAAGGATTGCAAAACTTTGTTTTATGCTGTAATAATACACTTTTCGAGTATGGGTTGGATGTACGAAGGATTCTTTGTAGCTGGCTGAACAATTTCTAATGAATCAAATTGAGAGCCAATTTTGATTAATCAAAGAATTGATGTAGGTGAAGTGCAAAATAGACTTGGTCTACGGTAGAGGGAGTACAGGACTCATGGGCCTCATCCCCATGGAAATTCATGGCAGAGACCAGCATGTTCTAGGGTACGAGTTTTGGTGCAGATTTTGAAGAATAGAGTTCTATCGAGACTCTATCAATTATACAAATGATTTCTCTATTTTTTCTTTCCAAAGTTGTTTGAGAGCTCTTATGTAATGTTTATGTTTGAATGGAGCAAGAATGATTCTGAAAACTCTAATACCTCAAGAGGTAGCCCCTTGTGGATCCATTGAATACTTGGATTTGACAAAATATGCGTGCCTCAGGATCTATGGAGCGCTCTAAGGTGGATGGAACCTATGTGAAAACATAATGAAAAGAGTGCTCATGACATGTACCTCAAGTCAATTAGGTTCCAAGATAGATTAGCTTGGACTCATAAACAGAATCTTGAGTGTATGTGCATTTCTCTTTTTTTTCAACAATACATGATAGGTCTCTTATATAGAGAGTGCCCTTTGAATAGTCAACATTTGTGGGATCGTCTGATCCACATCTCTCCTTGTGGATATCCTTGATCCACATCTCCACATCATGTAGTTCACATCCTAGGGTCGCTACTTGAATTCTTTCCTATACCATACCTTTGCCTTTAATCTATGGCACCATATCTCAATACCTCCCCTTGGTGCCATGATCCATTGGCTACCGCAAGGTGGTCAGATGTGAGTTTACATTCTATCACCTCCCCTTAGTGTATATCTTGCTACTTAAGGTGGTCAAGTGTGGCTTTTACATGTCAATACCTCCCCTGGGTGCTTTTATAGCTACTCTCAGGTGGTCAGGTTTGATTTACAAACGTGTGGGCTAAAGGTGGCAAGGTTGTTGCTTCTTGATTCTTGATGTTGATGGTGTTTGCTTCTTTGCCTGATGTAGCTTGATGCATGATGCTTTGTTCTTCCATGTGCCTTAGTGCTTTATGTGTGGATGCCATGTTCTATGCTATGGTCATCTCATGCACTTGTGCTTCCAGCATGCTTTTTGCATTCATACATTGCTTTAGCATTTGTTGCAAAGGTCTTACCATGAGCTTAGTTTTGATTCAATGGAAGTGTTTAATTGCTAACAATGATTCTGACTTGACAAGCGTGTAGAGCTAAGAAAGACGATCAGTTTTCCTTTTTGGAGTGTGCAAATTCTTCCTGGATTGGAAGTTACGGCTTGTCAAAGATTCTATGAAGAAGAGGCCTTTGATGATGTGGCACAGGGGTTCATATGCTGCACTCACACTGTGCTTAGCAAGAAGTTGTGTGCTTAGGTGGCACGTGGCAACCTTTTAACCCAGCTTAGTTAACCTAAGGTAGTAAATTTAACCATGGTCATCTTTGAACTAACCATAGAGCTAACCCAAGGTCAATCTTGACCTAACCTTAAGTGGCTTATGTGCCATGTGGCCTAAGGTTGGAACCTTAGAGTTGTTTGGCTATGGTGAGAAGGCAGAGTTGGCCGGCGCGCTCTGTGGCAGAAGGTCGTAGCAGAAGGGTTGTTGCGGGAGCCTTGTTGTAGGAGGGCGTGGGGAGTCTGTCTGCTTGTAGGAGTCGGTAGGCGAGGAGGGTTTGGAGCCCTTAGGTTGGAGACTTCTGACTGAAGCGGCTATGCTTATGCTTCTGGAATGGAGTAGCAATATCTGTTGGAGCGTGATGCATGCAAATCACTGCTCCTTTATACGTAGGGCTTCGATCACAAAGCCAAGACGATGATCGCCTCTCCCATTTGCTAGCAGTCTATTGCGCATGTGCCTTTGATGGTGTAAGGCTGTTGGTGGAGTTGCCACTGAAGGCAACGTGAGTCGAGAGTAGCTGTGCTGGAGTCTGCTATGAGGCTGGAGCCATCGCTATGGCAGAGCTTTGGGCTCGTTTGGCTATGGTGCAGTTCAATATGCTTGGAGATTCGTTGGTCATTGCTGGATGGCGTTTGTAGTATGGCAGAGATGGCGGATAGTTTCAGTCGGCGAGGTCGCCGTGGAAGCTGCCGGTTATGTTGATGGAGGAGCTAGCCTGTGGAGCAGGAGGTCGGAAGATGGGATATGCTTTGCTGCTGGTGCACAGTCATCTAGGCGTTGGCTAGGAGCTCACGGAGCTCGCATGCATTGGAGATCGTAGGAGCAGCGCTAGCTGGTTGTTGTTATGGTTGGTCATTGACGGACGAATCAAAGGTTGTACCTCAAAGACTAGCTACCTTCGGAGCTTGTAGAGGGCCTTGAAGGAGCCACCTTGTAGTTGCAACTAGTTGGAGAGGTCGCAAGGGTCCTTGTAGCCGGGTTGCTGAAGGTTAGGCCGAGTTGTAGAGTACCTTGCCTATGCTACTATGTCGCTTCATGACAGCTGGCCTTTTTTGCTGAAGGAGTCCTCATGGTCGTTGAAGGCGTTGTAGCTGTGAGGGCCTTAGTTGGAGAGTCCCTCAGTCTGCTGAGTATTTGAAGTCACTGAAATTTCTTTCTCTCTCACTCTATGAAGGAAATGGTAGGCACTATGGATTCTCTCAACTCACGGGAATCTCAGAGATCTCACAACTCATAGAGGAACATTTCCTCTCATAGGAAACGTTCAAAAAACTCTCTCTTAAACAACTGGACTCCTATATCTCCCTCTCACAAACTCTCAATGGAATGAAGAGAAATCGTCACAAGGAACTCAAGCAACGAATGAAAACTATGGACAGAAATTTTCTATGAATGAATAGAATTTTTCTCTCAGGGAAGAGAAAAATCAATCTCTCAATCTCTCAAACTATCACACTCTCTCATACTCTCGCACACGGATCACAATGCCTCAGTGGAAGGGAAGGGAGGAGCTATGATACCATGACAAAATATGTGTGCCTCAAGATCTATGGAGCGCTCTAAGGTGGATAGAACCTATGTGGAAACATAATGAAAAGAGTGCTCATGACATGTACCTCAAGTCAATTAGGTTCCAAGATAGATTAGCTTGGACTCATAAACAGAATCTTGAGTGTGTGTGCATTTCTCTTTTTTTCCAACAATACATGATAGGTATCTTATATAGAGAGTGCCCTTTGAAGAGTCAACATTTGTGGGATCCACTGATCCACATCTCTCCTTGTGGATATCCTTGATCCACATCTCCACATCATGTAGTCCACATCCTAGGGTGACTACTTTAATTCTTTCCCATACCATACCTTTGCCTCTAATCTATGGCACCATATCTCAATAGGATTGTGCAACTCCATTGATTGAGTGTTTGGCATCTTTTTGTTGGTGCCTATGAAGAGTGACACTGAGTGTTATTAGTGATCTCGGTCATCCTTCATTGCTCTACCAGGTGACCTAGATTAACCTTGATTGTTGCCCTCGGAATATATTCCTTTCCATCTTCATTTTCATATCTCTGTACAAATTATACATTTCTTTAAGTAGGTCCTTGCTAGCCACTCATCTTGCATGTTGTTTGGCAAAAACCATTCAAGGAATTGAAGCCCATGCTTTGCAGGTAGACTCAACACTTTCGAAGAGCTCATAGAAGTTATGACTTGGTGTCAACTCAGTATATGAGGCTCAGGTACAATTTGACCAGTAACTTCGTTAATATTTGCTGAGTGACTTCATATTCCTAAATTTTGGTTTAACATTTTGTCAAAACACTAGATCTTTCCTTGTTTTGGTCGACATCATCCTCTCGACACGTCTTTCGGCAACATCGAATCCCATGAAGAGTTTACTTTGAATTTATTTACGTGGAATGTTGTTTTGCAGATGGGGCTTCTAAATGTTGAAGGTTACTATAGTTCCTTGCTCGTTCTGTTCTATTAATTGCCAAAAAAACTATTCTGTCAATTGCCAAAGAAGTTGTTCTACCAAATATATACTGCCAAAATAGCTATTCCGTCAAAAAAGAACTTTGCTTGTGGAAAGGGCTTTTTGCCTGCCAAATGGGCTTTATGCCTACCTAATGGGCTTTAGCCTACAAATGAAAAGATTCCTATCCACTGGATTTATTTTTAAAAAGAAAATAGTTGTTCTTAAAAAAAAGGAATATTGTTCTACCAAACAAGTTGTTCTATAAAAAAAAACTATTCTGTCAAAAAAGCCATTTTGCAAAACTGTGTACTGCCAAAAAAGATGCTATGCTAGAAAAGCTGGTTTGCAAAACTATATCTGGCCAAAAAAGCTATTATGCCAGTTATCTTGCAAATTTACATATTGATAATGTGTAGCAGCCATCTCGTCCAACCCACGGTTCTTGCCATTCCAAGTATTAACTATTGTTTATTCTCATTCTTTGCATATTTTTAGTCATTCTTTTTACTGAGAAAGCTTCTTCTTCTACGTTCATCCAACTAGTGGATGTTTTACCTTCTATTTTTAATGTATTTTTTCATGCGTGCTGAAAGTCGAAGAAACCTATATGACTAGCATGTGCATGATATTAATTTCTTAAATTGCAATACAATTACGTCTACTGATATTCAGGTAAATATGCTAGTATCTTATCTATTCGCAAGACTTCTTTGCAAAACTATTGAACTCTAATATTCTCAATATTGCTTCAATCTAATTTCTTACAACGGTCGTCTCTTTTGATGCATGTTCTCAATGGGAGGTAAAGGTTTGGAATCAGCAATAGAGATAGCGGAGTTGGAGACAAGATCAAAGGATGACATTTCATATGATTGTAGTCCATGACACAATATTATTTAGGTTGCAACAAAGGATGAGTTATGAGCTCTTGTGAACATAGTCTTATTCATGTATTCATTGGGCTTCAATTCCCAAAAGACGTAAATCTTTGCACATCACCAAGGCAATAATAAAACACTACCCCTTAGATTTTCAGGGAGGATCGGGTCCTAATGGACCCTAGTGTGTTGTGTCGCATGTGATGGAATAGCATGAAGGATTCAACAAATGGAACAAAAGAGATGTTTATTCAAAAGAGGAGAGGCCCTTATAAGGGCAATTGATACAATGCATGTGCTCCAAAGGAGAGCATCTCCAAATCCACAAATCACTCCACTAATTTCTCAATCAGCCCCATGAATCTCTCAATCACACCTAATGGAACCTTCTACCACCAAACTTGGTCACACTAACCACCATGTGGTGACACACAAACTCACACAAACCTTTTACCCTTGGTACACCCCATTACATCAATTTTTCCTTCATACCCCCCCACAAATTGATGACCTCAACCCTAGCAGTAGTCCATGGGAAACTTTATGGCTTGCCCACCTCTAGTGACAACACTCATGATCCCAACTTGGCACTCACTCTAGTTGCATCAATAGTAGACTCATTTGGGTATCCTCACCCCAACATGATCTCACTCTGACTTTGGTCTCTTGGTTTACAATTGGAAGACTGGACAATGACTATGCATGGGAAATTCCCATGGGACTAACAAGGTAAAAACTCAAACAAAGGACTAACAATCATTTAAGGGGGACATCCTAGGGCAGAGAACCCTTATTGACCACACACACAAAAATTCTAAGTTGAAGATGTGGGAAATTCCCCCCCTTAATGGCAATATTTTTTTGGCGTCGTTTCCAAGACACCATTGTATTAGACTCATAAACTTGCTTGTCCGTTGCATTGTACTTGGTGTCGATGAAGCAAAGCTTTCCTTCTTTGTGTATATTCTTGGTATACCAAAGCATAATCTCTGTGTCAATGTGAAGCAAAGTATCCAATTCTAGGCAAGGTCTTACCACATGGGTAGTGTCTAATGCCTTACAAGGTTTGATAAATAGACTCAAGCAAGTGGAACTTGAGAACATATTCTTTGAGAGCACAAGCATCATATCATCCGCATAGAAAAGCAAGAGCATAATGATGAATATAAGCTTCATGACTGAGTTCTTGTGGTGAAATATAGTAAACATATTCAAAACTTTTAGTCGTGTAAAAGACCCAAATCTTAGTTGACTTGGTCAACCCTCAAATCCACAAAATTGCCAAAATGTGAACTCAAAAAAGAGCAGAGATTGGAGGCTGAAATTCAAGCTGTAGAAGCAAGAAATGAAGGGGCTTTTGCAATGGAATGAAAGCTCTTTTACCATAGATGACCCCCTAGAGAAGAATTGTGCAATGCTATGTCAGAACGTCTGTAAGAGTAGCACCTTTCTCGACTGGTTTTTCTATCTGTTCTCCTCATATATTAGACCATTGTTGCTCAAACTTCAACAACATGCTCCTTGTAGTGTCGCCCAACAATACCTATAGCCATTTGATGAATGGTGGTGCCTACAGGGAGAATTGTGCATTTCTTCGACGGTTGGAAAACGTGTCGGCACGGGCGACAGAGGAAAGTATTGCCTAATTCCATGTAGCCAAGGATTTGCCACAACACAAGGATACTTCAACTCTGAGGATAGGGGAAATGGCTTAGAGAATGGAGAGAACAAGCTTAAGAAAAGTCTATGGGAAGAAAATGAAGAAAAGCTCCATTGGGGAAGATGATGACATGGCACTCAAAGAGGGCTCAAGGAGGGTGGACATGGTTCTAATACCACATGATGGAACAGCATGAAGGATTCAACAAATGGAACAAAAGAGATGTTTATTCAAAAGAGGAGAGGCCCTTATAAGGGCAACTGATACAATGCATGTGCCCCAAAGGAGAGCATCTCCAGATCCACAAATCACTCCACTGATTTCTCAATCAGCCCCATGAATCTCTCAATCACACCTAATACCTTCTACCACCAAACCTGGTCACACTAACCACCATGTGGTGACACACAAACTCACACAAACCTTGTACCCCTTGGTACACCCCATTACATCAATTTGTCCTTCATCATGTTCATATTTTTTTCGCTCTTTTTTTTCCTTCAGAAAATTTTCATTAAATGGTAGGATCCTAGTTTCATTTTATGGTAGTAGTTATTTGCTCCATGAGAAAAGAAGGAACTCTGAAGTATAGCGAGTGAGCAATGAATGAATTAATAAAGACGTAACAAGGACTGTGAAAAATTGTTGGGTAGGCAAGGCCCCCCACTTGAGCATGTGGGCCGGTGCTTTTTAAAATTCAAAATTCGATCAAAATTTTTGTTAGTGCAGTTGGTGGGACCTGAACCTGGCACTTTATGACATGTAGGCAGAAGCCTTACCACTGGGATATTGCAGGTATCTTTGGTGTTTGCCCATGCTGCCACAAAAGGGTGGAAATTGCGACTTTAGTGGGCGAGGGAAAGGTGTGTACCGGCCCTCAGATCTAACTATCATTCAATAGGTCAAGAACTGATTCCAACACCTAAAAATGATCACATAGGAATTCCCTACCATCGTTGACCTCAACATGGGATCCCATTGATTCAGCCATGGGCACATGGTAGGTACGTGAAGACAATCAACTTGGTGGCCAATCTTCCCATATCTGGCCTATCAATTGCATAATTCTTAAGTGCAATTGTGTATCCTAGCACAAGAGTTGTGCTCTTGCCTTTATAAGTTTGTCACAATCGTTTCTTTTGAAACCACATCATCTTCTAAAAAGTTATTACAACCATTGGATGAACAATGGCAATCCTTCACAATGTGTCTTGCTAACTTGCATTAAAAACAAGAATTGGGAATTTCGTGTACATCATGATTTGCTCCCTGAGGATTTGTGCATTACGAGATATGATCAAGATTATATTAACAAAATTTTCAATTGTGTATAGCTAGACATTGGGATTATTAGATTGTTTTCTTTATACTCCAAGAATTCCCCTTATCCCTCGACAAAGGGTAGGGGCTTAATTACATAAGTATAAAGGTAGGGATAGGATTTTGGTTCACACTTATACCATGGAGGATCTTGGACTATCATGAGAAAAATCAAGCTCTCATTACTCTTGACAGACATCTCAATTTTAAATGGACCACAAGCTTAATTGGCCACTCTAGCAACCACTTTAGCCTTTCAAAAGAAAAACGTAGTATTCTTCTTCAAAAATCTAACATTTGTGATATCGACCCCATTTTGCATCCACATATTCCCAAACTAAGACCCCAAATAAAGCAAGCACGGATGGGGACCACGCTGAGAATCTACTAGATCATGAGATCTCACCTAGTGAATAGAATCGTGTACCAATAGATCTTCATCAACCTATGCTCAATAAGTTTTCTAGTGAAAATTCCTCAATTGCTATATCTCTAATAGGCTTTTCACCTACTCCCTTGATTTCTTGCTACTATCATTAAAAATTGAAGATTGACCCACATTTCTAGGTGATCCATTATCTTTCCCTAAAACTCCATCTCAACCTCCTCTAATTTGCAAGGCTTTGACATAAGGACCTTAGCAAATGGTCCTAATAAAACTTTCATCTACCTTATCCTTCTCTAGTTTCAAAGCTCTCCATTGAATGCGAGTGAAGATTCTTTCCATTTCTTTCTTTATTGTCTTTAGTATTTGCTTTAGGGGCAACTCTCTCTATGGCTTTATTGTCTTTAGTATTTGCTTTAGTGGCAACTCTCTCTATGGCTTTTCTAGGTTATCCTCCTATTGGAGATCAATATCCCTTGGTGCTTCTTGCATAGAGAGAGCTAGGAGACTCAAAGAGTCCTTCATTAGGAGTATAACCAAAATTTTGCCTTAGTTAGGCTAGACAATGCTAGCATAGCTAGCCTTCTTTATTCCCACAAGTGTGGCTAGAATATACTAGACCCACCTCTCCCTCTTGCACCAATACATCCTTCAAAAGTAAAGATGGGCAAGCTATCTATTTTCCTTCTAACAGGAACTTAGGTACATCATGTGCCATCCACAAGACACAAGCTTGTCGCTTTCCCACATCAAACATGGATTGACTAATCATGTACAAAAAGGTAGATTTCCCTCTCACAAAGGGTGTATTGCCCTATCACAAAAGTTGAACATGCAAACTTGTTTGATTGCTAACTAAATGAAATCCTGCCCCGTAACTAATCCATTGTCATCATTGTCAAGCTCCATATCAATCTTCCCTAGCTATACTTATTTCAAAAGTCTTACTACTTGACATGGACATTCTTGTTCACATTAAAAACAAATAACCATTATTATAGGTTTAAACTTAACTGCCTAACTTATTAAAGGACTCAAGGGGCACCATCCATCCTCCAGTTTTGTTATAGAACACCACATTTTTAAATAAGGAGTCAACATTTCCTTCATTGTATGCAGTTTACATATATTTAGTAAAGGTTGAATCTGTGAGAGTGCAGCGGAAACTGAACACAAAGAGAGAGGGAAGCACACTCACACAAACTTCTGAGAAAGAGAGAGAGAGAGAGAGAGAGAGAGAGAGAAAGACAAAGGAATGCAAGTGGATCTCAGGAAGAATCCCTTCTACTGCTGGGGAAAACCTTTATACAAAAGATTGCTCAAGAGATGCACAACCCTACTCAAAATGCATCACACTGAGATGCATACAAGTAAGGGAGGGGGCCCCTATATATAGACAGCCATGCCCTCCAGTCGCCTGACTGATATAGGCTGATGAGTAGCATATATGGGCCGACCCACCTGCTCATGGGGCCGACCCCCTCCTCTACAAAAATGGGATGCTATGTAGCCCTATAAGGGGCTGAGCCCCTACCCTCCAGGCTGACTAGCAAGGCTCTAAGGCCAACTACCTTAGGTCCTCCACATGGGTTGCACCCAACCATACATAAGGGGATGCTCCCCCTCCCTATGCCCCGACCTACAGGCCCCTGTGGCCGACCCACAAATTAGCCACACCTTAGCCTATAAAAGGCCCATGGGGGTTGGGGCTGCAGCACACACATATGGCCATGCAAGCCTCCCAAGCTGACCAACATGATGTACATGCCTCCACGAGGGCTGCCATGCAACAACATATGGACCAACAAGGGACCCTGGATGGTCACACAACCCATGGTAGATCTGCCCTACCTTAGAGTGCCCTCACAAGGAGCGAGCAGACCCACAAGCAAAGGCCATCTCTTTGTACCCTAACCTAACTTGTCTCTAGGTGGGCACACCCACAAGCAAGGCCCTCACTCTAGCTAACATAACCATGGTACATCAGGAGATGCTAAACTCCAACACCCCCTCTTAGCACCTGGATGTGCCACTGAAGCCACTAAAGAAGTCTATCAAGTGAACGCCTGTCGCATCATTGAAGACCACCTCAACAATTGTCAAAGAAGCCCCCTCTAGGCACGAGCAGTCTTAGCAAGATCATTGGACCTTGAAAAAAATGCTTCCAGGTTGTCAGTGTAAAGAAAAAACTCCTCCGATCTGGTACTAGTACAAATACAGGTACATCAATCCATCTGCTAAAACTGGTACATCAATCCAACAAAAAGTACTAATACAATAATCCATCTACTGGTACATAAATCCATCTACTGGTACTGGTATATCACTCCAACAAAAAGTAATGATACAATAATCCAATAGATATTGCCCCTGGTGCAAGGTCTACTTCCATGCATGGCCACATGTATCTTAGAGCTAGATAGGCCGCTTTGAAGCCCCCTCTCGGGTCCAAACTTGTGATCTGACTCTAGATCAATGAACCTTTGTGCTCTAGAAACAATGGCCCACCGTTTGCTCACAAGGATCAATTTGTTGTGTCTAGATTCTTGCACTGGCAATCTTCTGACCCATCTAGATCTCTAGGAGCTTGTCAAACAATAGCTACAACAAAACACAGGGGAGCCCAACTCTGGATCTGCCAAGTCGTAATCTCCAAACAAAATACATACTGGTAACATAATGCCATATGAGTAGGTGAGAACAACAGATACTCTTAGCCGTTGTCATATGCATCACGTGATTAATCACTTGAGGAGTATAGTTGAGAAAGATAAACAACCTTAGCCTTGCATTGACATGGTCCCAGAGTTAAGACAGGTTCTTGGCCTCCTTCTGCTCTAGGATCCCCAGGTTAGATGCAAGGGGATAAATCATGTCAACTCTAACTAATATGAAGTCTGCCAGATGATACAAATGTAGCACATACTCCATCACGATCTGCCAAACATCGTAATTGACACCATCCAATGGATAGTCGATTGGGAAGGTGGGAAATAATGGAATATTTTCCTTGCTCTCCACCATCTCAGAGAGGGTAGACATGTCGAAGTGAATAGGGAATGAAACTGAGAAGAGAAGGTAAATGGGATAGAAGGAGAGAAGGGGATGGACGGAAAGAAGGGGAGAAGAGGGTTGGATATAATGATGAAGAGGCTATGAGCCTACAAGACCTTCACACCTCATTGTCCAATTCTTGAGAAAACCTCCCTTTGAATATGAAATACCCTTCAAAGTCTTAAGTACCTTCCTTGACTCCCAAATAGTCCCCACCTCACACAATCCTCCTCACGAACACCTTCGAACAATAGCCTCGATCTCCACTCATTTCTCTTGACTTCTTGCCCCCTCCACGTCTTGGGTATCTAGCCATACTGTGGCTCTAATATCATGTGAGAGTACAGTGGAAATTAAACACAAAGAGAGAGAGGGAGAGCACGCTCACACAAACTGCTGAGAAAGAGATAGAGAAAAAGACAAGAGACTACAAGTGGATCTCAAGCAAAATCCCTTCTACTACTAGGGAAAGTTCTGCACAGAAAATCATTCCAATTTTCTATGGGATGCCTACAAAGCCTTGGCACAATAAAGGAGTTGTGAAGGATTATCAAGGTGTTTTGTTGGGGTCCTAGAATATGAGACAGTGTTGTGATTAAGTGAAATAGAGAGGTTGCATCTCAATAGTTTCAAGATGGGGTGCAAATGTTATTATATACAAGAAGTGAAATGCGGTCCTGAGGAGGGAATATGGCATTCATTTTGTTAGCTAGGGTTTAATGTCTTTGTCAACTCCCCTATGAGGGCGCGTGGGGGGGGGGCTTGTTGTCTAAGAAGCAATTGGGAGGCAAGGAACTTTTTCATGATTATGTAGGTCAATTTGTAGCCATGCTGGTTACTGTGTCTAGGTTCCAATGTAATTCTTATGTGTTGAATAAGGCCGAAGTGCATGGTGAGTGTTGAAGACATTGAATGAGAAAATTTTGGGTGGTAGATGGATTCTAGACTAGAGTATGTCAGAAACTAGTGAGGATGACAGGTCAGAAACTAGTAGAATGATGGGTCATGAATCGGATACTTGAGAGGACTCGTGTTTGGATAAAGGCTTGGTTGATGCTATAGAATCTAATCCTAAGGTCTTTGTGGACTAATAGGAGGAAGAAGGCTAATTTTAGAGCCATCCAGATTGATAGGTTCTATTTCTTTGAGGAAGGCGAGTGGCTTGTGCTCTTATGGGGGCACATTCTTGATTCTGGGCTTTCAGACCATGTTCCTATCATCTGGCATTTCTTTCTTCTCAGGACAGTGTGAAGATCCTTAAATGTACCAGTCAAGTCTGACAAGGGTTTGCTTTTCAGAGAGGGTTTTTGTGATGAAGTCAAAAGGGTGTGGCTCTAGGAGTTGGCCCTGGTGGATGAACCTTGTGTTAGATGGATAAAGGTAGTATAGCAGCAATGCAAGTACTCAAATCTCGGGAGGTGACGATCAAGAATGAGAAAAAGATGATTAATGAGTGGCCGTTGTTTGGAATGTAGGCCTAATTTGAGAAAGGAACAAAAATTGAATCTTGAAGATCCTTATGTGGCTATCTTGTTGCTAGAAGTTGAAGATGCTTCATAAACAAGGCTAAGAAAGCTTAGATACAGAGTAGACTGCTATGATTTCCATCAAATTTCTTCTTCCAAGCTATTAGAAGAAGAATATGATCGAGACAATGATCAAGTGGAAGATATATAAGGTAAGGTTGTATCTGAATTTTTGCACATTGCCGAAGTATTTAAAAAGGAATTAGCTAGTATTGTGGGTGTCTTGGGGGAAGTGAATCCCGAGTGGGAAAGAGATGTAGATGAAGTTCTAGGAGATATTAGGGATATAGTTTCTACCATCAAGGGGCTCGACTAGAGAGGTTGTTTTTGAGGAGGGACTCTAGGAGGCATTGGATACCTTATACAATGACAAGGCTCTAGGGCCAAATGGTGTGACTTTTGGATTCTATGTTGATTTTTTTAGTGTAATCAAGAGAGATTTTGTGGAAATGGCCAAGAGGGCCATGTAGGCAAGCTGTTTGAAGATGTTAATGTGGTTTTGATAAAACCATTTCCTTAAAGACAAAGCCGATTGAAGTAATAGATTGGAGACCAATTTCCACATTAAAATACGTTAATATAAAATTATTACAAAGGACATTGCCTATAGAATCAGAGATATTTGTGTGAAGTTGGTCGATAGAGATTGCCAGGATTTGAATTTTGATCAGACTTATGATAGGGTGAGGTGGGACTTCATCATAGCTATGTTGGACAAGCTAGGATTTTGTGGGAGGTTTTTCAAGATGGTAGGTGCACTTTTTAGTAATGCTTCAGCTTGTCTCTACTTAAAAGGGGGCGCTAAGGGTTGCTTTAATCTTCATGGATCTGTTCATCAAGGGTGCCCTCTAGCCCTATTGCTGTTTGCACTATGTACAATACCACTTATCCATATGACCAAGAAGGGTGTGACTGTAGTGTCTATTAGTCGTGTGGTTTTGCATTTTGGGGCTCAAATTTGCTCGCAATTATATGCAGATGACATGGTGGCCCTTACTGTAGAACCTTGGAGAGTGTGCAAATCTTTGTTTAGTGCTATGAAAATACTATTTGGCCCCCAACTTAGTTTGTAGTTGGTCTAAGATTATTGGAATTAGGGCTGACCCGAGAGTTTGGCTTGGGTGGCTGGATGCCTTGCTAGTGAAATGGATGGATAGGGATCAAGTGGTTCGGTATTTGGGTGCATTTCTAGGAGTAGGTATTGTTGGAGATAAGTGCACACTAAGTGTACTATTTCCCTAGTCTACATTTGTCTAAGTCTAGTCTAGTCTTGAGTGTGTGCCATGTGGCACCTCTACAATTATCCCATAAGCACTCTTGCTTTATGTCTTGTACTTTGGCCCATATATTCATGGGTCACATCATTGTAATCTATCTATCTAGCTTGTGTCTTGTCTACACTCATCTACAAGGTAACTCTTTCTGTCTTTCAATCTTGTTCTTATTTTACTTCTAGTTTTCTAGTTTCTAGTTCTTCCTTTTATATTCCTATAGGTATTTCATTGAGGTAGCATTGTGATTAGTTTAAAGAAAAGATATGGGAGAACATGAGAGCGTGGCATGGTTCCATGTTGGACTAGAATGCTTGGGTACTGATTGTGAAGCACATTTTGTCAGTGGTGGCCACAACTTACCTAGACACTATTTGGTGGCTTAAAAAGAATTATTGGTTGGACATAGAGAAATAGCTAAGGGTGTTTATTTGGGCCAAGAATAGGGACAAGTGTAAGTGGCACTTTATTCCTAGGGATGCAATGAAGGTCCTCAAGGCTAATGGTGGTCTAAGCATTATTGATATCGACTTCAAAAATATTGCATTTATAGGCAAGTGGATATCCCATTTGTTTGAATTCCAATCCCCTGGGAGGAATGTTGTAAATGGTTTTTCGAGAATGCTAAAGGGAAGGGTGTTGGCCTATGGAAGGATATGTCATGGTATGATACACTATGCTCATGGTTTTTGATCAAGGTCTCAGGGTTAGATTTGATAGCAGGTTTCGTAGATGCTTGGAAAGCACATAGTCATCTTATTCTCTAGAACATTAGGTTGGGCTTTTTGTGGAGATGTGAGCCTACATGAAGGAATATGGTGGAGCTAGGTGGTTACTCTACAAGGCAAGGCATTGTCCTGGGTGGATTTGTTAGCTATGAAATCTCTATATAGGAAGGGTATCAGGAATTGGCTTTAGTTGTGGGATGGTAGGAGGGCCTTTTAGAGATCCATCCGGTCCTTAAAAGACTAATTTACTTTGTTTGATAGAGAGGTGACGCTACTATATGGCATGTTGATCAATATACCCAACTAATTGCATTTCTTCATCAATAAGATGGAGGGTGAACCAATGGAGTTTAGGGTCTATATGGCTTAGGAAGATTATGGCCAGAGTTATCTACAGGAGTCTGATGGCCGATCATTGTTTGATTCCCAAACTGAACAAAAAACCAAAGCAAGAAGATTAGTGAAGTGGTGGATAAGTGATATTTGGAAGGGATGCCAAATGGGAAAGGTAGCTTCCTTCTTATGGAAAGTTATGCACAAGTGGTTTCCTTTAAGAGCTTGAATATTGAAATGGTTTAACATCAGTCCCTTCTATCCACTTTGTGGGAGGAGTGTAGAGGACACTATGCATTGGATTTGGGCTTGTGCAGTTTCTAGAAGAGTTTGGTATTTAGTTGCAAGAGCTATCAAGAAGATAGGACTTATTAATCAGTCCTCCATTCACACAAATTGGAAATTGATAGTCTTCGGGGATACTCATGGGTTGCCATCTATGTTGGTGCCTTGGTGGCATTATATTGGAGCAGTTGTGTTCTTGGCTATTTGCATCATTTGTAATGATTTGGTATTCAAACAAGGGGTTGGGGTGGGATATTGGTAGAATGCCATGTTGGGGTTAACTAAAAGTTTCATAGTTGATCTGGGAAAGTTAGTGGGCAGGAGGAACTCTAGCCTTTGTGAGCTAATCTTTCAGCTGTAGCGTAATTGGAGTTAGTCCTTTACTTTGTGCTGGTTTTTTGCTGAACACTAGCCTTTACGGTGTAGGCCACAAGTAGTATGTCCTTACGAGTTGGCCATAATTTTGTATCTTTTTTCTCTTTTATTAATAAAAGCTAGCTTCCCACCCCCCCCCCCAAAAGAAAGGATGAAGATCACAAGTGGCTAAAAAGCAAATAGGGCCCCCCAGTTAGTAAAAAATGCCTATTAATTAATTAGGGAGAGAGGGAGACGAGTGCAGAGGGCAGATTAAGATAAGGTTTGGGGGGGTAGGATAATTAACCTAAGTAGGGGGCCAAAAATGCAATCGTTCTCTAGAACATTCTCGACCCCCCCTTTAATGATCCCCTACCTACTCCATCTCTCCTCTTGCGAGCTCACCTCCCTCTCCCCCCCTCAACTGTGGGTTGCTCCATCCCTCCGAGCTCCTCCCTTCATTCCCCTCCTCTCTTGGCTACTCCTTCCTCCCTCTCCTGGTCCTGCTCTCTTGGCTACTCCTTCCTCCCTCTCTCTTGCTCCTTCCCCTCCTCTCTTGTTGCTCCTCTATCCCTCTTCCTCTGTTGGCGGCTACTCCTCTGTCCCTCCTCGCTAGTATATAGATGGAGGGAGAACCTCCCCTCCTCCCTTTTGTCTCCTAGAAACGCCTATGCATCCCTACCTCCCTTCTTCATCATTCTGCCCTACTTCCGCATCCTCATCATTTGTCTTGCTGCTAGCATGCGCTCCCTACACTTGGCCTATGTCTTCATCGTCTGTCTTGCTCCTAGCATGCGCTCCCTTCTCCGTCATGTGTCCCTGCATTGGTATCCTTCCGAATGGAGACACAATGGAATTTTGGGGAAGGTTTTTTGTTGTGGAGACTTGTAATCACAACAGAACCTAAATGTTGAAGATATACAGATTTAGGAGACAAAATTACCTTTCCGTTCCAAGTTGTTGCAATGGATTTCGTGAATCCAGTGAAGAGATCTAGATTTTACGAATTTTTAGTAGCCATTATGTTATCTAGCGAGTAGTGCAAATTAGCATATAATTAATTTTAGGCATAGAGGAGGATGTAAGAGCTCGATTTTAGCAGGGAGCAAAAGAGATGATGGTGAGAGTGAATGACAAAGTCACACAAGCTTGTTGTCACTAAAAGACACAACATAGAGCCCTATTTGTTTCCCTCTATTCCAGGACATTAAGGTTTCTTCAACATCTCATTGTGATGTTGGGCTTGTCTCAAAGTCCTTCTATGATCTTGAAAGGCCGCATCTTAAGGAATCTCTAGCCAATAATTCATTGTAAGAAGGAAAGATATGGACAAAGTGGTCCATATAGATTATCTTTGTATAGGTCTTATAATTTTTTCACACAACTACCTGGAAAGATTCCATTGCGATGCAATTTGAGAAGTCCTTATTAACATTTAGGTAGCCTTTATATGGGGCCCATATATGTGTATAATTGCTCCTACTTCTACGAAAAAACCACAACTTGTGTCGTGAGTAGACACAAGGACTGTGTCCAATGATTTTGTGTAAAAGGTTGCATCAAGAAGTTAGAGCCACAATTTTACAATGACCTCATAAAGTTTCAAGGGTGCAAATTTTTTGTCATTTTGCAAATCTTTTCGTTCTAAAATATGGGAGAATCTATAGCATTATAATTTTCTATAGAACGGATAGTACAAATTAAATTTCCAACCTACTTTTCAAATGCACTGATATTATCAAGCTTGTTTATATACATGCTGCACCCAACTTGGAAAAATATGTATGGAGCAAGTCCTAACATCATGACATTGTAATTTGTACATGATTTAATGAGGTTATCTTGTTGTACTAGAAGATGATAATGGTGTATAACATAAGAGCGAAACATGTCAATTTTACAATTCATACATCGCCATGTCATTCAGGTAGTTAAAATGGTAAACTTCTTAAAAATACAAAAAAGAACCTATACTAGTGTATAATGTAAAGGCGAAATAAGAAAAGTTCATAGTTACAATCTATATATACTACTATTTCAAAATCGTTATAAAAGGGGGGGAAAAAAACTAATTTGTGGTTTTGTTCTTGAGTGTAGGCATGCGATGTGGCTTAGTAAAACAATAAAATATTTAAAAACTATGTTGATAAAAGTCTACATGTGTCCATGCCTTTATGGGGGGAGTTCCCACAAATTTGGGAAATTGCTTAGGTTTGGAGGACTTAGAGCTTGGAATAAACCATATGAGAAGAGGGATACCACAAAAGCTAGGCATGCTACAACGTCTCAGAGTGCTTTACCTTTGGCGCACTGGATGGTTGGGTGGAGTTCCCACAACTTTGACAAAGTGTTTGGCTTTGAAGGATCTGCGAGGCCTACCTTGGTGACATGTGAAGAAATTTTCTCATAATGAGCTACTTGTCTTGCCCTTTGTGTTGAACAGTGTGATGTTGGGCTTGTCTCAAAGTTCTTCTATGATCTTGAAAGGCCGCATCTTAAGGAATCTCTAGCTAATAATTCATTGTAAGAAGGAAAGATATGGACAAAGTGGTCCGTATAGATTATCTTTCTATAGGTCTTCCAATTTATTCACACAACTACCTGGAAAGATTTCATTGCGATGCAATTGGAGAAGTCCTTATTGACATTCAGGTAGCCTTTATATGGGCCCATCTATGTGTATAATTGCTCCTACTTCTACGAAAAAACAACAACTTGTGTCGTGAGTATACACAAGGACTATGTCCAATGATTTGTGTAAAAGGTTGCATCAAGAAGTTAGAGCCAGAATTTTACAATGACCTCATAAAGTCTCAAGGGTGCAAATTTATTGTCATTTTGTAAATCTTTTCGTTCTAAAATATGGGAGAATCTATAGCATTATAATTTTCTATAGAACGGATAGTACAAATTAAATTTCCAACCTACTTTTCAAATGCACTGATATTATCAAGCTTGTTTATATACATGCTGCACCCAACTTGGAAAAATATGTATGGAGCAAGTCCTAACATCATGACATTGTAATTTGTACATGATTTAATGAGGTTATCTTGTTGTACTAGAAGATGATAATGGTGTATAACATAAGAGCGAAACATGTCAATTTTACAATTCATACATCGCCATGTCATTCAGGTAGTTAAAATGGTAAACTTCTTAAAAATACAAAAAAGAACCTATACTAGTGTATAATGTAAAGGCGAAATAAGAAAAGTTCATAGTTACAATCTATATACTACTATTTCAAAATCGTTATAAAAGGGGGGGAAAAAAACTAATTTGTGGTTTTGTTCTTGAGTGTAGGCATGCGATGTGGTTTAGTAAAACAATAAAATATTTAAAAACTATGTTGATAAAAGTCTACATGTGTCCATGCCTTTATGGGGGGAGTTCCCACAAATTTGGGAAATTGCTTAGGTTTGGAGGACTTAGAGCTTGGAATAAACCATATGAGAAGAGGGATACCACAAAAGCTAGGCATGCTACAACGTCTCAGAGTGCTTTACCTTTGGCGCACTGGATGGTTGGGTGGAGTTCCCACAACTTTGACAAAGTGTTTGGCTTTGAAGGATCTACGAGGCCTACCTTGGTGACATGTGAAGAAATTTTCTCATAATGAGCTACTTGTCTTGCTCTTTGTGTTGAACAGTGTGATGTTGGGCTTGTCTCAAAGTTCTTCTATGATCTTGAAAGGCCGCATCTTAAGGAATCTCTAGCTAATAATTCATTGTAAGAAGGAAAGATATGGACAAAGTGGTCCGTATAGATTATCTTTCTATAGGTCTTCCAATTTATTCACACAACTACCTGGAAAGATTTCATTGCGATGCAATTGGAGAAGTCCTTATTGACATTCAGGTAGCCTTTATATGGGCCCATCTATGTGTATAATTGCTCCTACTTCTACGAAAAAACAACAACTTGTGTCGTGAGTATACACAAGGACTATGTCCAATGATTTGTGTAAAAGGTTGCATCAAGAAGTTAGAGCCAGAATTTTACAATGACCTCATAAAGTCTCAAGGGTGCAAATTTTTTGTCATTTTGCAAATCTTTTCGTTCTAAAATATGGGAGAATCTATAGTATTATAATTTTCTATAGAACGGATAGTACAAATTAAATTTCCAACCTACTTTTCAAATGCACTGATATTATCAAGCTTGTTTATATACATGCTGCACCCAACTTGGAAAAATATGTATGGAGCAAGTCCTAACATCATGACATTGTAATTTTTACATGATTTAATGAGGTTATCTTGTTGTACTAGAAGATGATAATGGTGTATAACATAAGAGCGAAACATGTCAATTTTACAATTCATACATCGCCATGTCATTCAGGTAGTTAAAATGGTAAACTTCTTAAAAATACAAAAAAGAACCTATACTAGTGTATAATGTAAAGGCGAAATAAGAAAAGTTCATAGTTACAATCTATATATACTACTATTTCAAAATCGTTATAAAAGGGGGGGAAAAAAACTAATTTGTGGTTTTGTTCTTGAGTGTAGGCATGCGATGTGGTTTAGTAAAACAATAAAATATTTAAAAACTATGTTGATAAAAGTCTACATGTGTCCATGCCTTTATGGGGGGAGTTCCCACAAATTTGGGAAATTGCTTAGGTTTGGAGGACTTAGAGCTTGGAATAAACCATATGAGAAGAGGGATACCACAAAAGCTAGGCATGCTACAACGTCTCAGAGTGCTTTACCTTTGGCGCACTGGATGGTTGGGTGGAGTTCCCACAACTTTGACAAAGTGTTTGGCTTTGAAGGATCTGCGAGGCCTACCTTGGTGACATGTGAAGAAATTTTCTCATAATGAGCTACTTGTCTTGCCCTTTGTGTTGAACAGTGTGATGTTGGGCTTGTCTCAAAGTTCTTCTATGATCTTGAAAGGCTGCATCTTAAGGAATCTCTAGCTAATAATTCATTGTAAGAAGGAAAGATATGGACAAAGTGGTCCGTATAGATTATCTTTCTATAGGTCTTCCAATTTATTCACACAACTACCTGGAAAGATTTCATTGCGATGCAATTGGAGAAGTCCTTATTGACATTCAGGTAGCCTTTATATGGGCCCATCTATGTGTATAATTGCTCCTACTTCTACGAAAAAACAACAACTTGTGTCGTGAGTATACACAAGGACTATGTCCAATGATTTGTGTAAAAGGTTGCATCAAGAAGTTAGAGCCAGAATTTTACAATGACCTCATAAAGTCTCAAGGGTGCAAATTTTTTGTCATTTTGCAAATCTTTTCGTTCTAAAATATGGGAGAATCTATAGCATTATAATTTTCTATAGAACGGATAGTACAAATTAAATTTCCAACCTACTTTTCAAATGCACTGATATTATCAAGCTTGTTTATATACATGCTGCACCCAACTTGGAAAAATATGTATGGAGCAAGTCCTAACATCATGACATTGTAATTTGTACATGATTTAATGAGGTTATCTTGTTGTACTAGAAGATGATAATGGTGTATAACATAAGAGCGAAACATGTCAATTTTACAATTCATACATCGCCATGTCATTCAGGTAGTTAAAATGGTAAACTTCTTAAAAATACAAAAAAGAACCTATACTAGTGTATAATGTAAAGGCGAAATAAGAAAAGTTCATAGTTACAATCTATATATACTACTATTTCAAAATCGTTATAAAAGGGGGGGAAAAAAACTAATTTGTGGTTTTGTTCTTGAGTGTAGGCATGCGATGTGGTTTAGTAAAACAATAAAATATTTAAAAACTATGTTGATAAAAGTCTACATGTGTCCATGCCTTTATGGGGGGAGTTCCCACAAATTTGGGAAATTGCTTAGGTTTGGAGGACTTAGAGCTTGGAATAAACCATATGAGAAGAGGGATACCACAAAAGCTAGGCATGCTACAACGTCTCAGAGTGCTTTACCTTTGGCGCACTGGATGGTTGGGTGGAGTTCCCACAACTTTGACAAAGTGTTTGGCTTTGAAGGATCTGCGAGGCCTACCTTGGTGACATGTGAAGAAATTTTCTCATAATGAGCTACTTGTCTTGCCCTTTGTGTTGAACAGTGTGATGTTGGGCTTGTCTCAAAGTTCTTCTATGATCTTGAAAGGCCGCATCTTAAGGAATCTCTAGCTAATAATTCATTGTAAGAAGGAAAGATATGGACAAAGTGGTCCGTAAAGATTATCTTTCTATAGGTCTTCCAATTTATTCACACAACTACCTGGAAAGATTTCATTGCGATGCAATTGGAGAAGTCCTTATTGACATTCAGGTAGCCTTTATATGGGCCCATCTATGTGTATAATTGCTCCTACTTCTACGAAAAAACAACAACTTGTGTCGTGAGTATACACAAGGACTATGTCCAATGATTTGTGTAAAAGGTTGCATCAAGAAGTTAGAGCCAGAATTTTACAATGACCTCATAAAGTCTCAAGGGTGCAAATTTATTGTCATTTTGCAAATCTTTTCATTCTAAAATATGGGAGAATCTATAGCATTATAATTTTCTATAGAACGGATAGTACAAATTACATTTCCAACCTACTTTTCAAATGCACTGATATTATCAAATGCACCCAACTTGGAAAAATATGTATGGAGCAAGTCCTAACATCATGACATTGTAATTTGTACATGATTTAATGAGGTTATCTTGTTGTACTAGAAGATGATAATGGTGTATAACATAAGAGCGAAACATGTCAATTTTACAATTCATACATCGCCATGTCATTCAGGTAGTTAAAATGGTAAACTTCTTAAAAATACAAAAAAGAACCTATACTAGTGTATAATGTAAAGGCGAAATAAGAAAAGTTCATAGTTACAATATATATATACTACTATTTCAAAATCGTTATAAAAGGGGGGGAAAAAAACTAATTTGTGGTTTTGTTCTTGAGTGTAGGCATGCGATGTGGTTTAGTAAAACAATAAAATATTTAAAAACTATGTTGATAAAAGTCTACATGTGTCCATGCCTTTATGGGGGGAGTTCCCACAAATTTGGGAAATTGCTTAGGTTTGGAGGACTTAGAGCTTGGAATAAACCATATGAGAAGAGGGATACCACAAAAGCTAGGCATGCTACAACGTCTCAGAGTGCTTTACCTTTGGCGCACTGGATGGTTGGGTGGAGTTCCCACAACTTTGACAAAGTGTTTGGCTTTGAAGGATCTGCGAGGCCTACCTTGGTGACATGTGAAGAAATTTTCTCATAATGAGCTACTTGTCTTGCCCTTTGTGTTGAACAGTGTGATGTTGGGCTTGTCTCAAAGTTCTTCTATGATCTTGAAAGGCCGCATCTTAAGGAATCTCTAGCTAATAATTCATTGTAAGAAGGAAAGATATGGACAAAGTAGTCCGTATAGATTATCTTTCTATAGGTCTTCCAATTTATTCACACAACTACCTGGAAAGATTTCATTGCGATGCAATTGGAGAAGTCCTTATTGACATTCAGGTAGCCTTTATATGGGCCCATCTATGTGTATAATTGCTCCTACTTCTACGAAAAAACAACAACTTGTGTCGTGAGTATACACAAGGACTATGTCCAATGATTTGTGTAAAAGGTTGCATCAAGAAGTTAGAGCCAGAATTTTACAATGACCTCATAAAGTCTCAAGGGTGCAAATTTATTGTCATTTTGCAAATCTTTTCGTTCTAAAATATGGGAGAATCTATAGCATTATAATTTTCTATAGAACGGATAGTACAAATTACATTTCCAACCTACTTTTCAAATGCACTGATATTATCAAGCTTGTTTATATACATGCTGCACCCAACTTGGAAAAATATGTATGGAGCAAGTCCTAACATCATGACATTGTAATTTGTACATGATTTAATGAGGTTATCTTGTTGTACTAGAAGATGATAATGGTGTATAACATAAGAGCGAAACATGTCAATTTTACAATTCATACATCGCCATGTCATTCAGGTAGTTAAAATGGTAAACTTCTTAAAAATACAAAAAAGAACCTATACTAGTGTATAATGTAAAGGCGAAATAAGAAAAGTTCATAGTTACAATCTATATATACTACTATTTCAAAATCGTTATAAAAGGGGGGGAAAAAAACTAATTTGTGGTTTTGTTCTTGAGTGTAGGCATGCGATGTGGTTTAGTAAAACAATAAAATATTTAAAAACTATGTTGATAAAAGTCTACATGTGTCCATGCCTTTATGGGGGGAGTTCCCACAAATTTGGGAAATTGCTTAGGTTTGGAGGACTTAGAGCTTGGAATAAACCATATGAGAAGAGGGATACCACAAAAGCTAGGCATGCTACAACGTCTCAGAGTGCTTTACCTTTGGCGCACTGGATGGTTGGGTGGAGTTCCCACAACTTTGACAAAGTGTTTGGCTTTGAAGGATCTGCGAGGCCTACCTTGGTGACATGTGAAGAAATTTTCTCATAATGAGCTACTTGTCTTGCCCTTTGTGTTGAACAGTGTGATGTTGGGCTTGTCTCAAAGTTCTTCTATGATCTTGAAAGGCCGCATCTTAAGGAATCTCTAGCTAATAATTCATTGTAAGAAGGAAAGATATGGACAAAGTGGTCCGTATAGATTATCTTTCTATAGGTCTTCCAATTTATTCACACAACTACCTGGAAAGATTTCATTGCGATGCAATTGGAGAAGTCCTTATTGACATTCAGGTAGCCTTTATATGGGCCCATCTATGTGTATAATTGCTCCTACTTCTACGAAAAAACAACAACTTGTGTCGTGAGTATACACAAGGACTATGTCCAATGATTTGTGTAAAAGGTTGCATCAAGAAGTTAGAGCCAGAATTTTACAATGACCTCATAAAGTCTCAAGGGTGCAAATTTATTGTCATTTTGCAAATCTTTTCGTTCTAAAATATGGGAGAATCTATAGCATTATAATTTTCTATAGAACGGATAGTACAAATTACATTTCCAACCTACTTTTCAAATGCACTGATATTATCAAGCTTGTTTATATACATGCTGCACCCAACTTGGAAAAATATGTATGGAGCAAGTCCTAACATCATGACATTGTAATTTGTACATGATTTAATGAGGTTATCTTGTTGTACTAGAAGATGATAATGGTGTATAACATAAGAGCGAAACATGTCAATTTTACAATTCATACATCGCCATGTCATTCAGGTAGTTAAAATGGTAAACTTCTTAAAAATACAAAAAAGAACCTATACTAGTGTATAATGTAAAGGCGAAATAAGAAAAGTTCATAGTTACAATCTATATATACTACTATTTCAAAATCGTTATAAAAGGGGGGGAAAAAAACTAATTTGTGGTTTTGTTCTTGAGTGTAGGCATGCGATGTGGTTTAGTAAAACAATAAAATATTTAAAAACTATGTTGATAAAAGTCTACATGTGTCCATGCCTTTATGGGGGGAGTTCCCACAAATTTGGGAAATTGCTTAGGTTTGGAGGACTTAGAGCTTGGAATAAACCATATGAGAAGAGGAATACCACAAAAGCTAGGCATGCTACAACGTCTCAGAGTGCTTTACCTTTGGCGCACTGGATGGTTGGGTGGAGTTCCCACAACTTTGACAAAGTGTTTGGCTTTGAAGGATCTGCGAGGCCTACCTTGGTGACATGTGAAGAAATTTTCTCATAATGAGCTACTTGTCTTGCCCTTTGTGTTGAACAGTGTGATGTTGGGCTTGTCTCAAAGTTCTTCTATGATCTTGAAAGGCCGCATCTTAAGGAATCTCTAGCTAATAATTCATTGTAAGAAGGAAAGATATGGACAAAGTGGTCCGTATAGATTATCTTTCTATAGGTCTTCCAATTTATTCACACAACTACCTGGAAAGATTTCATTGCGATGCAATTGGAGAAGTCCTTATTGACATTCAGGTAGCCTTTATATGGGCCCATCTATGTGTATAATTGCTCCTACTTCTACGAAAAAACAACAACTTGTGTCGTGAGTATACACAAGGACTATGTCCAATGATTTGTGTAAAAGGTTGCATCAAGAAGTTAGAGCCAGAATTTTACAATGACCTCATAAAGTCTCAAGGGTGCAAATTTTTTGTCATTTTGCAAATCTTTTCGTTCTAAAATATGGGAGAATCTATAGCATTATAATTTTCTATAGAACGGATAGTACAAATTAAATTTCCAACCTACTTTTCAAATGCACTGATATTATCAAGCTTGTTTATATACATGCTGCACCCAACTTGGAAAAATATGTATGGAGCAAGTCCTAACATCATGACATTGTAATTTGTACATGATTTAATGAGGTTATCTTGTTGTACTAGAAGATGATAATGGTGTATAACATAAGAGCGAAACATGTCAATTTTACAATTCATACATCGCCATGTCATTCAGGTAGTTAAAATGGTAAACTTCTTAAAAATACAAAAAAGAACCTATACTAGTGTATAATGTAAAGGCGAAATAAGAAAAGTTCATAGTTACAATCTATATATACTACTACTTCAAAATCGTTATAAAAGGGGGGGAAAAAAACTAATTTGTGGTTTTGTTCTTGAGTGTAGGCATGCGATGTGGTTTAGTAAAACAATAAAATATTTAAAAACTATGTTGATAAAAGTCTACATGTGTCCATGCCTTTATGGGGGGAGTTCCCACAAATTTGGGAAATTGCTTAGGTTTGGAGGACTTAGAGCTTGGAATAAACCATATGAGAAGAGGGATACCACAAAAGCTAGGCATGCTACAACGTCTCAGAGTGCTTTACCTTTGGCGCACTGGATGGTTGGGTGGAGTTCCCACAACTTTGACAAAGTGTTTGGCTTTGAAGGATCTGCGAGGCCTACCTTGGTGACATGTGAAGAAATTTTCTCATAATGAGCTACTTGTCTTGCCCTTTGTGTTGAACAGTGTGATGTTGGGCTTGTCTCAAAGTTCTTCTATGATCTTGAAAGGCCGCATCTTAAGGAATCTCTAGCTAATAATTCATTGTAAGAAGGAAAGATATGGACAAAGTGGTCCGTATAGATTATCTTTCTATAGGTCTTCCAATTTATTCACACAACTACCTGGAAAGATTTCATTGCGATGCAATTGGAGAAGTCCTTATTGACATTCAGGTAGCCTTTATATGGGCCCATCTATGTGTATAATTGCTCCTACTTCTACGAAAAAACAACAACTTGTGTCGTGAGTATACACAAGGACTATGTCCAATGATTTGTGTAAAAGGTTGCATCAAGAAGTTAGAGCCAGAATTTTACAATGACCTCATAAAGTCTCAAGGGTGCAAATTTTTTGTCATTTTGCAAATCTTTTCGTTCTAAAATATGGGAGAATCTATAGCATTATAATTTTCCATAGAGCAGACACTACAAATTAAATTTCCAACCTACTTTTCAAATGCATAGATATTATCAAGCTTGTTTATATACATGTAGCATCCAACTTGGAAAAATATGTACGGAGAAAGTCCTGAAATCATGACATTGTACATGAAAAATGAGGTTATCTTCTTATACTAGAAGATGATAATGGTGTATAACATAAGGGCGAAAAATGTCAATTTTACAATTCATACATAGCCTTTATGAATGAAATAATGGCATTGCCGATATAGTTACAATCTATATACTACTATTTCAAAATTGTTAACTTATTTGTTGTTTTCTTCTTGAGTGCAGGCATACGATGTGGTTCAGTAAAAAATTCAGAAATGTATAAATAATAAATCAAAACGAAATTGAGCCAGAAGCATGCAACTGTGACAGGAAAAATCCAAACCCAAAGCTGCATTGCATGTACGACAAAAGTTCCAGCACCATTTGCAACTTCATTGGATCCCTTTTTTCGAAGGCACAAATGTTTATTTTTTGGGTCAAATTATGTTCCTACGCTTTAGGAAATAGTACTTCTGCGCTCTGGCCGGATGGCCCTCGAGCGTGTTGTAACCTAATGGACCTACTGTGTTGTGGCTCCTTATGTAGTACTGCTCTAAAGTTCGTGCTTTGTCTATGGTGTCTGTTGTTTCCAAAACTTTGATTTCGAAATTTTCTTCGAAGGGCTTGTAATGTTGCAAGTCCTCTTTCATTTTCGCCGGTGGTTTTTTATTGTGCTGTTTGATCCTCCGTGGCAGGTCCGTCGTGCTCCCTATGTACTTTCTGTTGTTGGGCTTGCACGTGATGCAGTAGACGACGAGGCTCGCGCGATTCCCTTGCGCGGGCGCTTCAGTGGAGGCTCCTCCTTCATCTCGAGGCTCGCGTCTTTCAATGTCGTACCTGCGTAAACATTGACAATTACGTTAGTCATCGAGGTTTTCGGTGTTTTTTTTTTCGTTTGACGTCCATAATAGAATGCATTTATTTACTTGCCCTGGTTTTTCTCTGTTGCCATGAAAGGATCGTTTCCAACACCGAAGCGCTCCTCGTATAAGTCCCTGTCGAAAATATACGTAAGCTTCTCCATTGTCGTCACCGGGTGCGTTGCGTCGTGCGTCCCTCCAAATTGTTCCATGAATTGTTGGAGTATAGCCATTGCTTGATCGCGCGTCGTGTCCCTCAGCAACTCCAAGGATACGTTGTACCCGTAATGCAGCAGCTCACACGCATACGCTGTGATCCCTTTCGTGTTCGTGTCTAGTAGCTTCTGCCCCTCCAAACTTTCCATCATCCTATCGGTCTCATCGAACTCAATGTCAAGCTCGACAAGGATCTCTTTGAGGAGTCCTGCAGGAGAAGTGCAATCCAGGATGAGTATGTTGTTCTTGCAACTCGTTAATTCTGTTTCTCAACTGTTGCGGTTTTTTTAAATTTTCGAAAGCATTACGCACCATTTGCGAATCTCAAGCCTCCCGGCTCTCTTTTAGCTGGCAAACGCCTATTGCAGTTGTCAATGAAGTCGCGTAGTTCCGCATACGTGTTGAAGCCGTTGATGTAAGCTCCCAGACGTTCTCCTGCATTGTTTGCTAGCCGGAATTGCTTTGTGGTTAGGAAGAACCTCCTCTTTGCTGGTGGAGGTTTTGTTGCCTTCGCGTTGCTTTTGTATAGCGCAAATAGCTGCTTGCAGGCACGACTTATTACACCGTCTTTTCAAATGAGCCGTCTTTTTAAATCTTCAAGAAAAAAAGATTCTTTCATGCTGGTGGAATTTACCTTGTCTGCGTCCATGTCTTATGCTGCAATGTCCCGAGCTTTCTGATTCTCTGCACCTATTCTCGACAACAAACAAGATATTAAAACCATTTTCCTTGCACGCATGTTTGACGCAACATATTCATGACTTGCCTCTGCCTTTTTCAATCTCTGGTAGTGAATACCTTTATGCGCGTGGTTGTGTTGTCGGCTGTGAGAACTCTCCTGGAATTGGTCTGAATATGTCTGGATGTGGGTAATGTAGTATGCGCAGCCTCGTTCTCTCAGTCACTCTGGACAACATCACGTATGCCAGGCCAGGGGCAACAAACACTCCTCGGAATATGAGCAACGCTTTGTTGGATATGGTTGCACCTTGGGATTTGTGTCCCGTGATAGCGTATGCTAGGGTCAGTGGAAATGTGGACTTGTGGAACCATTTTCCATTTATTGCCTTTCGCTGATGCTTCGAGCGTCGTAATGTGAGCACGGCCGCTGTAGTGTCCACGACGACAGTGATACCGTTGATTTTCCCCCTGCTAGTTGCATTGATGCTCTTGATTTTGCACATTGCTCCATTTGCGGCACCTATTGCGAGGTCGATGTTTTCTGTTATCATTGCCTTCGCCCCCACACAAATTTTTCCTATCTCGTTGAAACTTTTGTCCTCCAACCATTCTTTGAGAGCTGGTTCGCTCGCGGCGTTACTGTGTATTTGAACATGCACAATCGTCTCGGGAGTGTTGAATTTCTCCACAAGCTCATCGTTGAAGGTAGCGACATCGACTCTGTGCGTGCAAATGATGGTTGTTTCGGCATCGATGAAGTGGCATGCACCTTCCTTGTCGACAATGCACTGCCCCAAACAGTCGGAAATCTCGTCAGTTGTGGGCGTCCTGAGTCTTATGGTATGCAAGAATGCGAGGAATGGCATGTCTCGTGCATGTCGCACCGAGAATTGTATGTGGTACATTTTCGCTGCAGGCCAGTGCGCGGAGGACGTGATGTGGCACGGCTCGCAGAGATCCTCGCGGTGTTTGCAGACTGGCGGTAATTGCGCCAGGTCACCAAAAATTATGAGAATTTTGTGTCTGAATGGCTCATGCAATGTGCCATTAGTGACATTGACGATTTGTCTTACCACGAGATCGGAAGTCATCCTTGTTAGCATGGACATCTCGTCAATGATGATCGCGTTGGCTTCCTTGATTGCGAGGTGTCGCTCATCCGTCTCATGGATGTTCAGTGGGTACTGACTGCTGCGCACAGGGATCTTGAATTGGTAGTGTACAGTGGTTGCAATCCCGCTCAGCCGCGTCGCAGCCGCCCCTGTTGATGCACAGAGTATTGCCGTTTTGTTTTGCGCTACCAGATGCGAAACATAGTACCGTATCAAGAAGCTTTTGCCGCTACCTGGTGTTCCACAGACAACGTGCAGCCCCGAGCTTGTTGAAGCCAGGCTTTCGAAGACTCTTTATTGTTCTACTGTCAATGCGGCATTGGCGACGGTGCGAAACTCGGCCATTTTTTCCAACATCCTCGCGCGTGTTGGCCCTTCGACGGTTTGCTGGTCGATGTTAGGCGCTTCCATCGGGCAGTCTCGGATGATCGCAACCTTTTGCAATATCATATTGATCAACTGGTCCGTGTGGTCAGTCGCTAGCAAGTTCCTTTGCGTGTATTCGGTCACATTCATCTCGAGGTCCTCGTTGCTCAATATGAGGCCGCGCATTTGGCATTCGACAAAGTAGGATCCAGCTGTGTTGGCAGGTGATATGAGCTCCGTTTCATTCTTGAAGCTGAGTTTTCGCAAGAGCACGTTGTAGAAGTACCCCTCTGGTTGATGTCCAGGGTGGTAGTCAGTGAATCTGACTACTCGCTCACATTTTGCGATCCTATTGCTGAAGAGGTCAAGATTGACCGTTCCATGTTGCGTTTCATTGGGCTTTCGGATCACATATTGCCTATGGTAATCGTAGAACGTGCTCTCCTCGATGACGCTCGGTCTCCCGCAGTATATGTCGACCGGGTGCAAGGTGACGTTGTTGTTTCGCGAGACGATGCGTTGTCTTAGAGATGGTGGCGAGGAGTCGACATAGTGAACGGTCTCGCTCCTTGTGATTGTTGGTTTTAGCGCGGCCTCTGTTGGAGAGGTTGGTTTTGATAGAAGGCTCGCGGCGATGAGTTTCAGCTTTACTTCGTCGAGATGTTGCAACCCCAAATGCGAGGCATCTTCTGAACGGATGTTCAGTTTGCCCATTGGTTCAGATTTCATCGCGTACTTGAGGAGGTAGTGAGAGATTGAAGAGTTTGTCACCCGCTGTATGTTCATGTGCGCACCCCACAACAATAACACGGAAGGGTGGTAAGGGACGATGTTTCGGTGCTCATGTCCCGGCCGGTAATACAACCAACGTTGCGTTAGAGGGTCGAGGATGGGTTCATATTCTGGCTGTGTTGCGAAAGGGAAGCCGTGCTTGCAACTGTGGTGTGACGGTCCGACGTAGCACGCTTTCCTACATACGTGCAACTGCTTCCTGAGAACTAGTTCTCACAGCCTTGTGTTTCGAGGATCCAGGGCCTCGTCCCTGGGGACGTAAGCCGCAATCTCATTTGCAATTCGCTGACGGTCATCATGGTGGACCCACAATATGTCATGGGCGTGTAGGGAGCCCCTGTTTTGTATCTCATAACGAACGACATGGTGTTGTATTCGGCCAAGCAGACCGTCGGATGAAAGCAAATGCTTGCGCATGAACATGTGGAAGCGTGCGTGGAAAAGTGCCACGCATTCAACAGGACAGTCCTTCCAAGTGAATTGCGCATTATAATGTGTTGCGATGCTCTCGATCACATTAATTTCTTGCCACCGTGTATCGATGACCTCGTCTGCAGTGAATGTCAGAAAGAAATCTGGGAGGCCCCAAGCATCGACCATCGTTATGAGGTCCTTCAGTTGCCGTCGATGCCACGATGGGGACCCCGGCATTGTTGATGGCATGCTGTAGCGAAGCACGTGTCTCATTGCGTCTTCATCGGTCGTGGCAGGGTTGGCTTTCCTATATTGGTCGATGTCTCGTTGCAAGCATGTAGAGTTGCTTGAATTGGCAATCATCACTGCCTGTTTTAACTGCAACATGATCAACAGGTATGGCTTGTAGAGCGTGTAGATAGAGAATAAGGTGCATATTCTCATTTTCACATAGTTGCTGAACTGTATGCAGCCATCATAGTAGCCCCGTCCGAAAGGGAACAGGAATGGGAACACTGCTGACTCCATGGTTATGTCAACGCACGCACTGCCAGCTGCTGCTACTCCATCGACGTGGAATGAAGTGACCCTCTCTGAAAGCATTTCTGTACCCCGTAGCTGTATGGAGGCAAACACATGCTTGTCCCTTGCATCAAAGGCGCGACGGTTCGCGGGGTCCACCATGTTTTGCAAAAGCAGGAGCTCAGGCTGAGATTCCGCTATTGACATTAACTCGAAGGGAGCTGTCTCATCGTGTAGTTCCAAGATACCTGCAATGGTTTGAGGACTCAAGATGCACATACCCATCTTGATGTCTGCACGCTCTGCTAAAGAATTGTACTTGCGCAATATTGGATTGTCCTCGATGTTGTATGCGAGCACACCTGACAGCTCGGTCGTCACGATTTCTTGAGCTGAGCTTAGTGGGACGTTTCGCCAAGATATCAGAGGATTGTCTAGAAGTGACCTTCGATCGAGTGTGCCACGAGCAATCGCATTTGCAGTCGTGGTAACTGAAATGGATACATCTATGATGCTTAGCAGTTGCGTGTGGAGGTGGTTTGTTTTAAGCAACTGCCGAGAGTACTGTGGCATCAATCGCACAATGTATCTGCTCCGCTGGGCATCCCGTGTGCAGCTTTGGCATTTCCAGTAAGTCACTTGCATGCCCATATTCTCGCAGGCATCCAAAAGTATCATGTTTCCGAGTGCGGCGCTGTGGCTCGAGATGCCTATGCCTTGCGAAGAAACGATCCTTTGGTTTGCAGACAGAAGCGTGGTTATGCCACAGACACCGCAGATTTGAAGGCTAGAGAAAATAGCCGCGCAATTACTAACCCATTGCTTGTATCTATCTGCGATGGTCAACCACGATGACGTAGCTGGCCTCAAGGACATCTTTCTTGATGTTATATCAAGTTGAATAGCTCGACCTCTGGCTGCTCTGAGCATTGACGAATGGTCATGTTCGAAGGAGTTTCCGGTGGTCATTTCTACATCGTGACATGAATCGATGTCTTATGTTTGGGTTTAAACACCTACAGGGATTAATCATAAAAGCCATCCGAAACTTTGCTACAATTTCACTCGCGTGGTTTTGTCTAAACGCAACAGGAAAAACAAAATGGACTGAACCTCTATCTTTAGAAGGTGAAAGAATTGATAAAATAACTTGAATCAAGCAAATACATTTTGTTGTGCGTACCTTTAGGAGAAGACACTCGTTTGGAGGCTGCAAACATCTCGAAAACAGAAGTGTTGCAGACATGATTAGTATGTTGGTCGAACCAAGCGAATGTAATGTTCCCTTGCGGAAACAGAATGTGCGAAGAAGTGTGCGTGCTCAAGATGAGGTGTAAAAAAAAAAAAACCATACGTAATGTATGGTGGAGAGCCGGCACATGTCTCTCCAAAAATTATATATCATAGGGGAACGTGCCATCCCCCCGTTTCGAATAGTCACCTCCAGTGTTGGAGGTGTAGCGCATTAATGCGGACCAGAGCAACAGACGGTGCAGAAACATTTCAGAATTGAAATGACCGTACATTCTACTTACGTGTAGTATCCTTTGTGACGTCCACAGCTCGACGAGAAGTCGCCTATTTCTTTGCTGGAATGTTGGAATCTGAAAAACAATCATGATTAGTCAATATGCATTCCTCATGTTCTGCATGTTTGGATATGTTGGTTAGCATATGTGCAATTTCCTAAAGATGATAAATTCAAGCACAAAAGCTATACACAATCCAACGATCAAAGATGTAGACTATGGTCGTGTATGATGATGCCGACTATGTAGACACAGTACCTATGCATAGTAGAGAATGCATGCGCAACTCGAATTAAGGAATGAAAGCACTACAATTCACTGCACTTCATCATCAGCTAGCCGGGGTGCCTATGCACAAAAGAGACTAATGCCTAAATCCTCGCGCGGTCGACTACGATTTAGTGTAGAGCACCAGAAATGACGTCACAAATTATGGGAGCTATTGAGAAAGGATCGCAGAGACTTTTGGCAAGCTTACAGCTGCAGTTAGTTACTGGAGCATTGGCAGTATATAGTAAGCTAGATATAGAGAGATTCAACCATTTATTTAGGCCTGGGCGAATGCCTCCTTTCACACTGTAACTAGCCTTGAACCTTCATCTCCTCCATCAAGTATTAGAACAATTTGCTAATGCCAGCAGGAGAGAAGAGGGTAATGTGCAGTTAAAGCTATTGACTGCTTTTGTGATTTATCCTCACTCTTTCAATCCAGGATTTCTGACTCCCGACTATGTGACACCAGATACAACGAAGGCCAAAGGTTTGGTCCACATATAGATGAAAGTGTTGACCTTACGGCCTTGGCGCTACTACTGCGAGCGGTCCGAGTTCCCTCGACCCCCACATCAGTATGGAATGAACCAGTTGATTGCTCCGTTCCCTTCTCGGCGATGTATCCAGAAATAGATTACTGCGCCCAAGGGTCCCCCGTAGCGTAGGGGGGAGGGGTTGGCCATTTCCAGGGCGTTGCATCACAGAGACATAAGTATCCGAAACCAGAGGCTTTTTTTCTAGGCTCTATATCGGCAATGCAGGATTTGGAATTCGGAAAAGAAATGTTCATGACTTGGTGAACGAATAAATTGCTGAATCGCTTGAAGTCTAAGCAAGAATTTGGAAAGTCAAGCTCCAACAAGGCAGATGGCTCGTGCCGTAAGGTGTTGGGTTAAGTCCCGCAACGATCCCTCATTGAGCCACGTATATATTTTTTACATGAGAAAGCTAGTTAAAGTTGAAAGCACCAAAGCTACTTGAATTAGCTTTCTGTTATCAAGGTCTTCCACGTTAAATTACGCAAAAAGTGCTTTATTCTGCATTGATGCAATGTTGCTCGCAACCGGTTAAGATCAGATAACCTCTCAAGCGAGAATTTGGTGGAGGCATGGTTCGATCCACCTTGCTTTACCGCTTACGCTACCTTGCCAGCTTGACCTGGCGAACAACGGCTTCTACTCAAGGTAGAATTGCCCAAATTCAGTTGAAGGCATGTCAAGATATCGGCCTGATCACTGGTATCGAAGAAATACGTGGAATCAAGAAAGTCTGCACTCTTCTACAAACCCAACAGGCATAGATGCATCGAGAAGCAAGGTGATAGTGCATGTGTTCCCGCTCGACTTTTCAAACCGGCTTGATTATCTGATTACGTTCACGTAAAGCAGGAAGTAGGATCGGGGGCATAGAAACTTGCTGGTTCGAAAGTGGAATTCGTCAAGCCTGGCACTACTGCATAGAAGTCCAATTCGAAGCCTAATGACATAGGAGTGAGGCCGCTAAAAAAATGCAAAAAGTTGCCCAGGAGGTTGCGGAGGAAACGGTAGCGGAAGAGGACACTGAGGAGGGCGAAGCAAGACGAAAGAATGATACCAAGGGAGCTAAAGTATTTGAGAGGAAGGAGAGAGGGGGGACCCATGGAGGGAGGGGGGCTGAAGATTTGTTGTTTGCTCCTGGGTGAGCAGGAGTGTTGAAGGAGGAGATGAGGGATGGCTACGGTAAGCAGAACTATTGGAGGAGATCAACAATGGATATGGCGAGCAGCATGCAGTGTTGTGTAAACGTGGGTTAAGCAGCTAAGCCCTCCTAGAAACAGCAATCAGACACCATGAGATTGAAGGAGACGCAAAACCAAGAAACAACCGGATGAGTAAAAAGCATCTCCAAGCTGATGGAGCAAGTTGAATGAAGGGAAAGAGCGCCCATCGATGTAAAAAGAATCTTCAAGCTGATGAAGCGACGCAAAAGCTAACCAAGCTAGTCAAGCACTCATATTTTGATTTTCCCCAGGAACGGGTTCGATGTACAACTGCATATCCTACCTGCTGCATGGAATTGAAAGAAGTTCGTGATAGCAGAAGATCAACTCACCAACTCACCAAAGTTTCTTGAAAGAGATCGCAGATCGCTGCGTAGCTGAGCATGCACTTAGCAGATTGTCGCGTTCGAGAAACCTTAAGCTAAAGTCTTGGTTACTTGGCACCAGTTTCAAGTCTTGCTACTTCACTTCTCTCACGGAAAAGAAGACTTTGTTTAGTTTGAAATAGGGACAAGCGGTATGTTTCACCTATATTTAAAGGTGCAGTTGGCTTTTTACTTGGCTTTCAAAGCTTGGCTTTTTACGCAGATGGCTTTTCAAAAGCTTTCAAAGCAAAGCTTTTGGGCTTTCAGAATCATAAATCTAAGGGTGTATATTGTGCCATGTGGAAGCACAGGATTTCAGAATTTGAAAAAACGTTCTAGTGCTGGCCAAGTAAAGACAATTTCAGTTTTTGCATGATTTGCGATGCCGCAAACATTAACTTAGGTATTAAAATCTTTAGGCTTCGATTGTTGAGCTTGCATAGCTCGTTGTGTCTTTCGAAACCGTGTTGTCCTCCTCAAAGAGTGTCTAGCTCGATCCTGCAGCGCATCCTGAGAAGACAACCTTGCCTGCGAACTTCTTGACTGACTGAACGGAGAAACTAGAAAGACTTAGACCTCGAGGGACAGGCATGGCATAAACAAAGCGAGTGAGTGCATAGGTTGTTCACCTTAACTGCGTAGGCCTATCCGGTAGCAATGTGGAATGCTGTCTTCAGCATTTTTTGTTGCTCTTCTTGATAATCGAATGTTTCAAAAGGCTCGCGTCCTTGGTGAATTCTTTCGCGCCCATGAAAACGATAGGTATGCCGAGGGTAGGCGAGGGTCTAGTGGGTGCTGTGGTTTTCAACAAACAACCACCGGATATTGATACAAACCCTTGGCTCGCAAAGCGCGCGGACGTTTGATTCGGTGACCACTACTGTGGAAGATGAAATTGGTTCGCCACAAATTAGGAAAAGCAAAAAAGCAAGCGTAGGGTTGAGAATGGCGACAAGAGATGGTAACAACGGAGGTGACCTTCGTTATTGGCTGGCCGCGCCGCCACTAATTCCTCGGTCGCCTTCCGCTTTCCATGCGAAGAAGAAATGGGCTTCTCAATGTTGTAAGAGTTCTGGGCGAGGTCTGTAGAGGGAAACTGATGATCGAGAATTGGCAGCAAAATACGTGTGGGATTTTAAACGAGTTACACAAATATGCCAAAGCAAGCCAAAGCAATAAACTTTGGCAAACGCAATCGAATTGCAGAGGAGCCAATCGAACAATCGACAGTGTGAGCAGGAGGAATCAAACGAACAATCAAATCTAGGCTTAGCAGAACGCAACGACGCACTTGAGCTTCTGCTAGACCGACTTACGGAAGAGCATGCTATCGAGGAAATGGGGAAAATTGACGGGCTGACCGATTGGAAAGCCATGACAGAGGCACAACTCTGCAACAGGAGGCTGTGGAATCGATGGGTCTCCTTGAAGGAGATGGTAAACATTTTGTTCTGGGCGAGCTTGCTCAAACGAAATACGAAGATGTAGAAAGGGGGAGATTGACTCAACATCAGCAGGAGGAGTTCAACGGAATCAGTCGAGCCAGCACGCGGATTAGTTGATGGAGGAGGAAAGCAGATACTAGATGAAACAGCAGAAGGAGAGGAAGCAGCTGAGAGTTGTATATTTTGGGAGAGCACATCAATCGAATTTAGCATGGAAGAGCAACGCCAAACGAAAACGTGATTAAAAAGGAGGTTATGCGTGTATCTTCACGTTGGCGATGGGAGGTGGCTTCGTCTGCGCATCTCGGGTGGAGCTCCGCGATACTTAGATTGAATGAAGGAATTGCAAACAAATTAAAAAATCAAAATAAAAGGACGGAAATTAGACAGACGAAATGGAAAGACGGGCGACACAGTTACCCTTCTCAAATTCACCGCTGCTGGTGTCCACCATCAAATCCTCAGATCCTGGATGTGCATTATTGAAGCTACCCATGGCAAGATCGAAAAAGAAGACTTTGTTTAGTTTGAAATAGGGACAAGCGGTATGTTTCACCTATATTTAAAGGTGCAGTTGGCTTTTTACTTGGCTTTCAAAGCTTGGCTTTTTACGCAGAATCATAAATCTAAGGGTGTATATTGTGCCATGTGGAAGCACAGGATTTCAGAATTAGAAAAAACGTTCTAGTGCTGGCCAAGTAACGAAATATCATGTGACACCCAAAACTCAGAAATGTGAAACCATGCTTCATAAGCAGTGACGCCAGGACAATTTTGTAAATAGTAGGAGTCCTCCTAGTACAAATTTAGGAGCCTAGAAGCCTGTAGGAGAGCTCGGATCATGTCCATTAAGGCGTGTTTCTTTCCTTCTACATTGCTTTTATGCTCCAGAGTGTAAGGGTGGCAAACTGGTGTATGATTCAATGACTGTGACAGTAGTGGATGAAAGCATTATAGGTATTCACTTCCATTGTCTGTAACGATGGTCCTGATTATACTGTCAAGCTACTGACATCTTGTATCCCAGTACCTCTAATTTACCTCTGATTTATGTTGTAGAAAGGAGACAATGGTAAACTTGAGGACAACCAGTGAGGAAGGGTGTACGCGTTGGTCTGCATAGATTGGTATAGATAAGTTTTAAATGACGAGTGCCAGGGCTTGTAGCTTGAAGGAAAGATTTCTAATGGGATTTAAAATATAGGCATCCTGTGTACATCTCTATAATGATGGGTTTGAAATTAAGGCCATGAGCAAGATTCTAATGCTGCATGGCTTTAAGGCCGTGAATGTGTGAATGACCAAGGCACCTAGGGGATACAGGCAGCCTTGTTTGCTTGTGATGGACCATCTGCCATATTCGACTTGACGATGCGGTGGTGATAGTCAAATTATGTGGCTGTACTGATGGAGAGAAAATAGACATTACTAATATATATGTTATGGCATATGCAAAATCAGTTGCTTGCTGCACACAATCATGACTCAGCCATTCTAAATTATGTATGCTGAGTTGTGTTGTTTTTGAAACAGGAAGGTGGTAAGAAGGTCCATTGGACATGGACTCTCATTGGAAAGGGTCTCCCTCTCATTTTGAGATTCCATGTTAGCTGGGTAAAATATTGTTGTTGGGATTTGTACCTTGTGCGACAGTGCTTGACATAGTGGCCCACCCTATCACGGTAAGAGCAGTGTGCATTTTTATTGTAAGGGACATGTGGTGGAGGGCATGATGTGTTATGGGTGGGCTGTGTCGATTGATGAGCAGGTGGATGGACTAAGGACCACGTGTTGGATCCATTGTAAAAGCTCAAGGCTTGATTTGGTTGGTTAGAATGGAATGATGCCGCTTTGGTAAACCGACTGGGGCTTTGCAAGAGGCATCAGCCGTCCCTCTTATTATGGCTGCTTGTATAATCTTGCTAGGGTGGTCCACAACATATTAATGAGCAGATACAAATTGTGTAGTCGCAAAAGGGCCCGTTTTCACGGGCGCCAGATGCGGTGCCTGTCTAGCAACTCTATTGTGGGTGGTGGCCCGAGAAGATCCAGATTATGGCATGAGCAGTTTGGTCATGTCAACTATGGCACTCTCTCCAAGATGCAGAAGACAAAGATGGTGGATGGACTTCCACCGATTGTAGGCAATGATCATGTCTGTAGGCACTTCTTGCACATTTAAGCCATTGACATAATTCTTCGTGGGGGACATATGACCATGCCAACCATCGCGCTTGTTGGACCACCGCCCTTTCTCTGATGAACTGCTCTCTGACATCAATCTGCTTAGTCCTAGAGTGATATACTAGATTCTTGGCTAATGCTTGAGCCGATTGATTATCACAGTATATTGTTGTTGGCTTTGATTCATCAAAGTAATCTATTTTTGACAATAGTCTTTTGAGCCATATAGCCTCACATGCACCTGTTGTGAGTGCCCTATATTTTGCTTCTGTTGAAGATAAAGAAACAGTTGGCTGCTTGTTTGACAACCATGATATGGCACCTTTACCAAGGAAAAATGAATATCCTTGTGTAGATCTTCTAGTCTCATGATCTCCTGCATAGTCTCACTGTCACAGTATCCATGCAACCTTGGATGAATTGCTCTGTATTCTATTCCAAATTGTCTTATACCTTTGATGTATCTCAAGACTCTTATGGCTGCATTCCAGTGAGACTGTTTGGATTTGTCACAAACTGTGTAAGTAAACTTGTTGTATAACAAATATCTGGCCTTGTGATAGTCAAATATATAAGAGATCCGATGAGTTATCGATAGTACTTGTCATTGACTGTAGGCTTGTCTGGATCTTTAGTAAGTTTCAAACTATGTTCCATAGGAGTAGCTACACTCTTGTAATCTACCATATGAAACTTCTTCATGAGACTGTCCACATTACTTTGTTAACCCAAGATGATAGTGCATGAGTCCAAGATCTTTCATGTCGAGCTCTTCAGATAAGTCTTGCTTTAGCATGCTGATGAAGCTATCATTGCTTCCTGTGACAATCAGATCATCTACATACAAAAGTACAATAGTAATGTCTTCCCCTTAAACTTTGTAGTAGAGACTATGATCTGCAATGTGCATTGGACTTCATGTATCCAAGATTAGCAAAATACTTGTTGATTCTGCTATACTAACGTCTAGGTGCTTGCTTTAAGCCTTAGAGTCTTTTTTTGAGATGGCAAACCTGATGCTCTGTCCCTGGTTCAACATGCCCTGCTGGTTACTGCATGTAGACATCTTCGTATAGGTAACCATTGAGAAAAGCATTTTTGACATCTAGCTGGTACACATTTCATCTGCTGATTGTTGTTAGTGATATCAAAAATCTTATGGAGTCCATATTTATTATCGGAGCACTTGTCCATATTGTTGTGTAAATCCTTTTGCAACTAGTCTGGCTTTGTATCTTTCAATGCTCCCATGTGGATTGTACTTCACTTTGTAAATCCATTTGTTTACAATGGCCTTCTTTCTTGGTGGAAGGTCAATTGGTAAGCTCATCTACATGATGACATTGACATACTGGTGGATGTGGGCTACTATACCTACACTATATTTTTCCCATCCCGATTGTTGATGCCACATGGTTGCATTAGATGCATAGGTTAACATGGCCATGATGGTGGTCCAGAAAGTGTGTTGGTTGGCATGGACATATATCCTCCACGAAGAATCTTGCCTATGGCTTAAAAGTTGCATGAGCAGTGCCACGTACATGTACCAATGTGGTGGTCACAGTAGCTTAAGTCCATGTGATATGCGTGCGTAATAGATTTGATGATGCTAGCAATGTTGGTGCAATTAAGATGGTGGTTGGTAAACCTTTTGTTGTGGCTAGAATCGAAACCGTCCATTTCATGCCGAGAAAAAACCAGCGAGCATGTGCACTAGTCCATGTCATTGTGACCCTCTCACCAATGTTGTAATATCCATGCCTGTGCGCATTACGACGTTCCCCAAAAGTGGCTTCATGATTGGCTACACCTGATCATGCATTGACCCAAGCACCTTTAATTGCCTAAATAATAGTACTATGTGATTTTCCTAAGCTTATATTATCTATCTTGAGATGTGCAAAGTATGATACCCATCAGGTATGATTTGCATAATTGGGCATACATTTTTTATTATTTCTCACCACACATCATGTATGGATTTGGAAAAGATGCAATTTAGTGCTTCTATCATGCTTGTTTATCTTTAACGGGTATGGCACTTCAAGGCTTATACAAAGTATCATACCCTTTCAATATTATTTTCAAGATTGAACATGCATATTTCCTTGTTTCTAGAACTTGATCCTATACCCTAAACCCTAAAACAAAAATCATAAACCTCAATTTATACTATAGTCTAAACCCTCTATCCTAATGCATACCCTAGACTCTAAATGATCATTTAGTCAAAACCCTATATCCTAATGTATATACGCTAAACTCTTATTTGTCCTATATTCTAAACACTATACCCTTGATTTTAAATTCTAAATCCTAGACCCTAAACCTTGCACCCTAAATCTTAAATCCTAGACCCCACATCTTAAACCCATAAGTTTTAGTAGGCTCTAAACTATGAACTTTAAACTAAAGGATGCTAATTTGTAAAAAAAGTATAATTTATAAGTAGATTATTGAATAGAAACTAATGTTTTTTATAATTATTGCTACATCTTCCTTGTAAAGGAAGATCGCAAAGGAGATGTCAACAAGCTTTTTTTCTAGGATGGAGGTGATTTTATATTACAAAAGAGATCTAGTTGCATTTGCAAATATCCATGATAGTGATCCAAATTTTACCTACCATTTTAGAAGACTAGGTGAAGATAAGGTGGCTATTATTGTATCGAGGATTATTAGGACTCATGTTCAGCTAAAGCATAAATGTGTTGAACCTATGGAAACACTTGGAGATGTTATGACCTATAATGCATCAAACAAAGCTTTCATCGTCGCAGGGGACATAGATGAGACTTATCCAAAGGACTCCATCATAGATACAAAGCACATCTTTGGATTTCACAGCGGGAAATATTGTCCAAATGAAGTCATTTGCAAAGATCAAAATCGTGAAAGTTACTCTAGATGACCCCTACTATGAGGTGGGAAAGGTTATGAGATGAAGTATGCAATTTATGGAGGTTAAGAGAAGGCATGTGGTTTTCAGCGACAAAGACAATATATATTACAAAATGGAAGGGAAAAACAGCTTCCATTTGAGGATTTGAAAGGTTCCAAAAGTGATGCCTTATCTGGAATGGATGAATTCAAGCACATTGAGAAAGGGAAATGTTCCAATAGTAGTGTGCTCTATTGGCATAGATGAATCCTACATCTAAGAGTTTTTCCAATTCGTCATATACCATGGTACCATATTTTGGATTTGTTCTATAATAAGGTCCACATACCTTAGGGTGGGAACGTTCCCTAATAGGTATTGTGTGTACTACCACTTTTGGAGAAATTCCTTTCATTTCCTTATATGACCATGCTAGGTAGTCTCGATATTCCATTAGGAGTGATTTTGGTTTTATTTCCTCTTCTTGTTTGAGCCGTTTCTCAATGAATACCAATTTCTCTTTCTCTGCTTTAAGGGCGAGGCTTATTGTGTGAGTTTTGGTCGATCCCTCATAGATTGGAGACTCTCCAATGTTATCTATTTCTTGCACTTTAGATTCTCTTACTGGTCTTAGCACCATATACTAAAATAAATATCCTCTTACTTGTATCCATAATCTAGATTGTCTAAGATCTAGTATGTCCTTTTACAAGGGGACTTTCCTCTTCTTTTTCCTATTTTGAAGGTAGTAATTATATGTGTGGTGGTTTAGCACTATTAGGAATAATAGAAAACAAAGCACAAAAAATGGATCTTATTTTGGAATGGGAAATGCTCCTTCTCTTGTCTCTACCAAAATCTCTCCCATGATTCTTTCATGGACTATTGCTGCCTAGTTCAATGGGTTTCTTATGACTTTGCATAATGACTAAGAGAATAACTATACTTTGACATGTTATCATATTTAGTGAGTGGCAAGGCTCTTTCCCTAAACCAATAGAATTGAGTTATCTGATTTTCTCTTAGGCATTTCCTAATGATATAATGACCTTTAGTATGCTATGGTCGAGGACAATACAGCCACATGGTGGTCTTGTGAAACTCATGGTGGGATCTTAGTTATTGCTACAAGGAATACAGAGAGCAAGGCCTCTTGTGATGCTGTTGCGTTTGTGGGAGAGATGAACGTGCAGACATCATTGCGGATGTTGTTTTGCGGCTGTGGACCGGACTTGAAGGCAGAAGTTGTTGTGGTGGCATGCATTGAGGTTGGCAAGAGTCAGATCTGTGGAGCTATTCAATCTAGTGTGGAAGTTGTGGGGGGCTTGCGGAGAAGTTTCATTGGTTGCAATATTCCATTCCAGAGGTCCATGGTGCGATGTGATGACGATTGACGAAGTTGATGTGTGCTGCTCTATGTCTTGATGTGTTGAAGCTCTTCACTGAGGCTCTACTTTCTAGTCCAAGCCTTTGATGATGGTGTGCTTCACGTGGGTGGCAACAATGAAAAAGGTGCGGTTGCAAATCCAGTCCTTGATCTGAAGATGATACTACAATGTAGCAAGAGAGTCATGTAGAGTATGGGAGCAATGTAAAAATGTTCATCATGTTGGCACACCGATGATCCAATCGGTGGCGAACTTAATATAGCAACACCCAGCAGCAGAACCAGTAGGGCAACTTTTTGTATGGAGACATTTCACCAAGCTTAGCATGACTGCAATCGAAAAGAGAACCCTCCATGATCAACTGGGATCAATGATCATAGAGATGGCAGGAACACCAACAACTGTATTGCCAGCAAACCTCTTAGCCTACTATAGCTTCAAAAGCAGATGATCGAAAGGGAAAATGGATGTCTCCCAGAGTTGTGAGCATTGCAAACCGTGTTGGGTCTAATGCAAATAAAGCTCTCGCTCGTCACCTTGGAGATGAAAAAAATAAAATAAAATGCTCATCACCCAAGTGTAGTACAAAGGTTAACAGGCTCGTCTCGATTCATGATCACCATGTGTTGGGTCTACAGCCCCAATAGGGACACCACACGGGAGACACACAAGACAAACACATGAGAAGAATAACCATCTCAATGTGTGGAATGAGACACACAAGACAGACACATGAGAAGAATAACCGTTTAACTTAGTGTATTGCATGAATCGGTATGTGTGTACATATAGCAAGATAACACCCCTTTGTGCCACATGCATGCAACCCTTGGCACCATGTATTAAGGTATAAACACTCGTACATGGTGTCAAGGGGTGCTTGCATGTAGCACAAAGGGGTGTTATCTTGCTATATGTACACACATACTGATTCATGCAATACAATGAGTTAAACGGTTATTCTTCTACTGTCTCTGTCTCGTGTGTCTCATTCCTCACATTGAGAGTCTCCCGTGTGGTGTCCCTATTGGGGCTATAGCCCCAACAAGAACCACAACTAATTGGTTGGTTGTGCCACAAATTCCAACAAATGGTTTTAGTGGGAATCCATTGACTGGATTCCCCAACAAATTCCCATGTAAATCTATGATCGAGAACATGCCTTGTCCAAGATTCCACATGATTCAAAATTGTTTGTAGTATTTGAGTTTGAGTTTTTTGAGGAATCTACCCAACTTTGAGATGTACATTAATACCAAATCACCTTCCTCAAGCATTTTGAATTTGACATTCTAAATTACTCAAGACTTTCTTCTTTCTTGGACAATATAACAAAATATGAATAGGGGAGAGGAGACGAGTGGAGATAAGGAGAGAGGGCACAGCAAGAGAGCACACCACAAATAACTAACTGCACACTAGATTTAGTTGAAAATGTAGAATATATACAAACCCTTTTAGGGTTAGGATTAGGACATCTAACCCTTTCCTTTATAGCCCTCTATTGGGTTAGTGCTATGCACATATGATCACATGATGTTGAGCATGGTTTCTCAACACCTTCCCTCAAGATCAACATCATGTAGGTCTTCCCTCAAGATGATGATTCTTAGGAATCGAAGAAGAACTGATCATTACATTCCATCACACCCCTTTAATAGGAATGTCCTTCCTCTGAGTCAAACCAAGAGCTTGTCAGTGTTTCTCAAAAAGCTCTTTACCAAGTGGTTTGGTAAAGATGTCTGTAATATTTTCTTTGCTATCATAATGCTGTAGTGTGATGTCACGAAGTAACACTCTTTCTCTGATGAAGTGCTCTCTGACATCAATGTGCTTTGTCTTGGAGTGATATACTGGATTCTTGGCCAATGCTTGAGCCGATTGATTATCATAGTATATTGTTGTTGGCTTTGTTTCTGACAATAGTCTTCTGAGCCATATAGTCTCACATGCACCTGTAGTGAGTGCTCTATATTATGCGCTTCAGTTGAAGATGAAGAAATAGTTGGCTGTTTGTTTGACAACCATGATATAGCACCTTGACCAAGGAAAAATGCATATCCTTGTATCGATCTCCTGGTCTCATGATCTCTGGCATAGTCACTATCATAGTATTCATGCAACCTTGGATGACTTCCTCTGTATTCTATACGCAACTCTCTTGTACCTCTGATGTATCTCAACACTATTTTGGCCACATTCCAGGGAGACCGTTTTGGATTTGCGATAGACTGTGCAAGTGAACTTACTGCATAACAAATATTTGGCCGTGTGATAGTCAAATATATAAGAGATCCGATGAGTTGCTGATAGTACCTGCCATTAATGGTAGGCTTTTCTGAATCTTTTGTAAGTTTCAAGCTCTGTTCCATGGGAGTGGCTGCAATCTTGCAATCTGCCATATGAAACTTCTTTAGGAGACTATCAACATATTTCAGCAGTAGCTAGCAGTAGACTCATAAAGGTGCTATTTGAATCTCTCCAGAACTCAATTTCAAGACAATAGTGCATAAGTCCAAGATCTTTCATGTCAAACTCTGCAGATAATTCTTGTTTCAACTTTTTGATGAAGCTATCCTTGCTTCTGGTCACAATCAAATCATCTACATACAAAAGTGCAATAGTGATGTCTTCCCCTTGAGCTTTGTAGTAGAGAGTATGATCTGCATTGGACTTTATAGATCCGAGATTAGCAAAATATTTGTCAATTCTGCTGTACCAACTTTTGGGTGCATGCTTTAAGCCGTAGAGACTTTTCTTGAGATGGCAAACCTGATGCTCTTTTCCTAGTTTAGCATAACCTACTGGTTGTTGCATGTAGACTTCCTCATCTAAGTAACCATTGAGAAAAGCATTCTTGACATCTACATGGTACACATTCCATTTGCTGAGTGTCTCTAGTGATATCAAGAACCATATGGAATCCATCTTTGCTACTTGAGCATAAGTCTCATCATAGTCTTGACCATATTGCTGTGCAAATTCTTTTGCAACTAGTCTGGCTTTGCATATTTTAATGCTTCCATCTGGATTGTACTTCACTTTGTTTGGCCTTCTTTCCTGGTGGAAGGTCGCATAATTCCCAAGTATTATTCTTGTACAAATCTTCAATTTCTTCATTCATAGCAGTTTGCCATTCTGGCTTGTCAATTGCGTCTTCGAAGTACACTAGCTCTTCTGTAGCCATGATGGTAGTTGTAAGAGCATAGTTGGTGGTTTCAACCTGAATTGCTTTGCCATTCTGAGGATATGTCAATCTGGCAGGAGGTCTGCATTCCCTAGTAGATTGTCTGAGTTACTGTGGCTCTTTTTGGGGTGCTTCTAGCAATTCTTGCTCTTCTTAATCAACTTTTTCTGTAGATTACTGAGTAATCGGTGTGTCTATCTCCTCTATATTTGAGGTTTTTCCATTCTAATTCCTCATCAAAGATTACATCTCTGGAGATACTTACCTTTTGGTTGATGGGATCATACAACTTGTATGCTTTGCTTTCTTCACAGTAGCCAACCATGATGCATTTACGTGACTTCGCATCCAATTTTTTGTGATGGTCGGTATTTATGTGGGCATATGCTATGCAATCGAATATGCAGAGATGCCCAATGTGTGGCTTGTGTCCAATGAATGCTTCATAAGATGTCATACCCTGAATCGGTTTGGTACGAAGCCGATTAAGCAAGTAGTTTGTAGTGGCTATTGCTTCTTCCCAATACTGATTCGGAAGATGCTTCTCACTGAGCATTGCTCTAGCACTATCTACTAAAGTACCATTCTTCCTTTTAGTTATTTCATTCTACTGACGAGTATCTGCACAAGTGAATTGTCTTCGAATGCCATGACTTTTGCAAAAGTTCATGAACCATGGCTTTGAATTCTTGAAATCTGGAAAAGACTTCAGATTTATCTTTTCAAAAGTAGACCCAACAATATTTGCTGTAGTCATCGATGAAAGTCAAGTATTAAAGTGAACCATTGATGCTACGGGTCTAGGCATAACCCCATACATTTGTATGAATCAAATCAAGAATACCTTGTGCTCGAGAGGTGCTTCTGCTAAAGTTGGTTTGCTTTTGTTTATTGAAGTAGCATGCTTCACAAACTTTTCCAAGAAACTGAAGCTTAGGAGTTCCAATTGCCATGACAGCTTCGGGGCTGCTTGCAAGAGAGGTCCCGTGAAGCTTGGCCGTCGAATGCCGTTGCAAGAGGATAGGTGGAAAACTTGCTGCTCCAAGTCTTGCTTGCGGCTGTTAGACTATCTGTTGCTACTAGAGGAACTTGCTGAAAATAGAAAAAATCAAAGAGGCCAAAAATGGAGGAGAAGTCTCTCATAGAGACCTTCAAGTGCTTCCAAACTCAAAGAACACTCAAGCTCACAATGAACTAAATGGATGTAATTTTCTAACAAGTGAACGCCAATCCTCTTTCATCAATGGAATGAAAGAACTCTCAATCACTCTCGATCTATCTCACTCTCACATGAAGGATGGCGCCTTAGTGGAAGGTAGAACTATGCTTTGATACCATGAAAAAATATGAAGCGGGGAGAGGAGAAGAGTGGAGATGAGGAGAGAGGGCACAGCTAGAGAGCACACAAAAAATAACTAACTGTACACTAGATTTAGTTGAAAATGTAGAATATATACAAAACCTTTTAGGGTTAGGATTAGGGCATCTAACCATTTTCTTTATAGCACTCTATTGGGTTAGTGCTATGCACATATGATCCATAGCACATATGATCACATGATGTTGTGCATGGTTTCTCAACAAATTTGTGTTGTGTATGTGCTCATCAAGCGATCTTCTTCCAATTGCACTAACCAATTCCATTAAAATTTGACTCATTCCTTGGACTGAGATTCTTTGTTGCAATTCTATGATGTGATGATATAAAATCCATTAAAACTGTGGAGTTGCCACCACTGTGGGTGCTAGGTGCCACAAGCAAGACACGGGCAGGCAGAGTTGCCACTACCGTGTAGGTGGCCAGCTAAGTGGAGAAAGAGGGTGAGGGGGTGAGAGATGTGAGGGGGTGGGGGGGAGATATGTTAGGATGGAGGGGGGGGGGGGAGAGAGAGAGAGAGAGGGGGGGAGAGAGAGAGAGAGAGAGAGAGGAGGGGGTTGGGGGTGGGAGAGGGGAGAGTGGGGCGGGGGGGGGGGTTACCTTGAGTGGTGGAGGTGGAGGTGGGGGGTGGGGGAGATTTGACTAAAAAATGATGGTGGAGGGGGGGGTGGATGGAAAAAGGTGTAGTGATGGTGGTGGTGGAGATTGTGAGTAGGAGGTGCAGGGGATGGATGACACAAGTGATGGTGGAGGGGGAATGTTGGATAGAAAACATGGTGATGGAGGGGGAAGATAGATGGGAAAAGTGGTGGTGGAGATGGTGGATGGAAGGTGGAGGATAGAAAATAGAGGTAGACAGAAAATAGGGAGGCTTGACAGAATTTGGAGATGGAGGATAGATGGAAGTGGCTTGGAAAAGTGAGGGGAAAGAAGTGAAGGGGGGGGGGGGGGGGAGGGGGTGTTGTTGCTTTTATAGGATGTGGGGGGGTTTAAGGGTTAAATTTGTGTGATTAGTGTATTAATGTGTTTATATAAGTCAACATTGTTTAGGATGTAAATCTCATATTTTTGCACCAATTGGAAGCATTTTTCACTCCTTTGCCTGGAGAGATGTGTCTTGAATGGGTTTTTGAAGGGGTTTCTTCCTCACGTAGTTAAACACGATCCACTTTCACTTTAGGCGCTAACCTCCCCGGAAATGGCACCAAATGTTGTCTCTTTTTCTCTTTATTCCAAGGTCCAAGGTGTTTGTCACCTACAATTGTGTTGCCGTTCATTGTAGCATGTTCACAAGTGTAGCATAGGTCCTTGGGTCATATTTTGGTGACCTATATAGGCTAAAGTGTGGAATGAAGTTCTACCGTGCACTAGGCAAGGAAGAAGAGTTGATCACATGGATTGGTGGAGGTTTTCACCTCCATGGGAGTTCAAGGGTTTAGAAAAGGGTTTATAGGGTTTATAGGATTTAGAAGAAGGGTAGGGTTGAGAAATCTAACTAAGGGTTCCCAAGTTTATAAGGAGTCCAAGTTTGAGATAGGGTTGCAGGGTTGAGGAGTGGAGAGCTAGTCCCTTTCATTGATTCATGGGGTTAAGGGTTTAGAAGGAGGTATCACGGTTCAAGAGGAGGAAGGGAGGAAGAAGGGAGGAGGAGGAGGGGGGAGGGAAGGAGGAGGAGGAGGGAGGAGGTAGGAGGAGAAGGGCGGAGGAAGGAAGGAGGAAGGAGGAGGAGGGAGGAGGAGGAGGAAGAGGAGGGAGGAGGAGGGAGAAGGGAAGAGGAGGAGTGCAAGTGTGAGAGCATGCTTGAACACAATCACATGAGAAATCATGGACACTTAGAGTCTATTTGCGTAAGAACACCAAAGTAGTATTGAACAGAATGCCACTCAAGTGGGAGCTTCATTCCATAGAAAGATATTTATACATGAGGGTCCCTTCATTGGTGAAGGTACTTTGTGAAAATACCTTGTGAAGGTACTTGTGAAGGTGAAAACTTTTAGTATTTCTCTCTCTAGTTTTATTATATGTCTCTCTAGATCTTGATTTTACAAGTATGACTAGATATCTTCTAGAAAGGATTTTGGCTATCCTCATCCACTAGATTTTTGAAGTTGTATTTCAAGCTCAAGATATTACAAGTGGAGCTTTGTCGTCGCTACTCAACACACACATTCATTGTTACTTGGCGTCACAGAGGCAACATCTAGCTAAATGCACACTCCATTGCTGAATGACTCGGATTTCGGCACTGAATACACCAGAGATCCATCTTTTTGTGCCCTGGTGAGTGACTCCTGGAAGCCAAAGAATCTCATTTTCCTCCTTTTGAGGTCTTCTTGGGCTTTTTGTCCTCTTTTGCCTCTGACTCCTCACTTCTTTTGTTAGACGAGCTTGCTTCAGAACTTCTTTGACCGACTCATCATCACTATCTCGGTGCTTTTTCTTCAAATACTTCTTCTTACATAAATTAGATTTCCCCTTAGAGGATTTATGATGTCTACTAGTTCCCCCTTGAGGTGCCTCTCCAGCAAGGATCATCTAATCAATCAAATCATTTAGTGTTATGGTTGCTTTGTCCACCATTGCCACAGCCGTCCGCACATCCTTGGCTAGCCCATTGATAAAATACTCATTCAACACCTCCACCGTCGGTCGCTGAGTGGCCAACACCCTTTGCAAAAGTTGCTCGAATTGAGCCACATAATCTTCCACATCCTTATCGCCTTGCTTCAAGATACACAATCCCTCCAAAGTTTGTGGAATTGTCTTTTCCTTGCAAAACTCACTCAAGAAAGCGACCTTGATAGCATTGTAAGTCAGGAAGTAGTCAGCCAGCCAATGTGATGCCTTTGCCTCTAGAGTGGACTCAAACACGGCTTCCTTTTGTGCTGGGTGAAACTATGAGATGTCAGCATCTGGATCATTGTGAAATTTCCCTTGAAACTTGGTGTACTTCACATTTGCCACCGCCATTGGAACTGGATTGATTGAATAAGCCAAAACACTTGGTATCGGTGAAACTTGTCCCCCTCCAACCAGCAACTATTGCGGAGTGATGAACAACCCTCGTGCTGCTGATGAGACGTGACCCACAATCGGTGAAGATGGCTCGCTCTCAACACTCGCTGACCGTGCAAAAAGGGATGAATAGCAGTGTCCACCCTCAAAGGTTGCCATGCAAAGAGAGGAGTGCCCTCGCCTCTAGTCCTATGGAGTGCTCTAGTTCGAACTGGGTCTCACCATGTCCTAGAAAGCCTCCCACAACTACTTGTGGGTCCTGCAAAACATCTTTCTCCACCTAGAGGTCTTCATTAGCAAAGATGGACTACCGAGGCTGACGGGGTATCTTTGTTGTTGGAACTTATGGATTTGGAGGTCCTTGGACCCTCGTTCACATTCACACCACTAGTTAATTCTATGATTTTGGGTGGATCATACGGTCTCTCTCTGCATGAAGAAACCAAATCTGCGAAACCAATTCTTTGGCAAAACGATGATCATCAAATCGAGCAGTTCTTCTAGCACACTGCTAATTTGTTGTCACTTGCGGACAAGATGAGCTTGCAGATCAACAACCAAAACTACAAGTCGTGGTTGAGTCATATGTTGTCCCACCCAACAATGCAGTTACGATTGATGCACCATAGAGCTCGACACGCACCCCGCATATGTGAAAACATGTAATTAATTATTGTCACTAAATGTGTAATGCCCTAAATGGAAGGCACCACAAAGACATGATATTGCAGAATAAGAGACAACTCTGTGTAATCCAAATACGGGAATATGCATACAATGATCAAGAGACACTTGGTTTCATGGATGTACAATGTGCGGTTGCAACCATTGACTGAAGGGTTGCGGGTACTTGCACCTCTCGGAATCTGTGCTAACGCGATAACCCCATAGACTATTAATGCCTTAACAACTATAAATTGCATGTTGCTCCCTCCACATCCATCCCACCTACATGCGCATTCCTCATAGATGTGGTCTCTCTTTTCAAAAATGCAAGAGAATGACCCCAACATCATTTCAATTTTCCCTGCTTCAACTTTCTCCTAGTTACCACTATTTATGGCCTTATGATGCAGAGGAAATATTATATTGATAAATATGCAGAATTCTCCAATCCACCGATGGTTGCCTTGATTCACTTGTTTTGCCTCTTGACCATTTTGTACAAGATGTTCTAGAGCAGCACTCAAAGCTCAAGGAGTGGAACCTTAATATCATCCATGAGCCCATCTTCAACTTGAATGAGGGGCAAAATTTCAAGCAAGTCATACAGATGTACCTTTGAGTTTGCAATCTTCATGCGCACCATATATGAACATTTGAGGACATGCATGACACACATTTTTGGGAGTCTCATTTTCCCTTCTGTAGAATTTCCCAAAGACTTTTTGACCACCACTCCCTCATCCAATCTATGCTAACAACCAGCCTATTTTGCACCACTTGATCCAAGGATGGATCTTCACGAAGAGGGGCATGTTATCCTTAGGTTATCCCAGGAGATAAAGTGTAGAAAGGTTAGGAGGAGAATGGAATTCCTCCTTGGAGCATAGCCCAACTGCTTGCAACATGTGAAATAGAGAGTGGTGAGGAGGAGTAGGCTTGGTTCGGCAAAACATGATAAGATAAAAAAAGCAATAAAATACTAGCACTATGAGTAATGTAGGGAGACACATACATGCACATAGTTAGCTAGTGATGGATTTTTTTCTGCCTCCAAAGACATCTTTTCCCCAAAAAAGATGATATGATGTAAATATTTGACTATGAAATAAAAAGTTTGTAGGAACTTCCTACGGGAAGTGATGAAAACATAATATGGATGCACTCCAGAGCAATGTACCCATGTGTGATGGGGTCAGTGATTGAATGCCAATTGTAAAGCTCTTTGTGTTTTTTACATGTGGTAAATGGTCTTCTATGCATGTCCATCCCTTTAAAAGGTGCTATGTATAAAAACTAGAAAGTTTGACTTTTGATCTTCAGTTGTATAGATGCAAGTTTGAGGAAAAGGAGATCTCCTTCTTTTTCAAGAGGTGTTGTCTACATTTCTCTCGTTCTTGCCTTTGTGAATGCCTCTCACCTCCCTTCCCCCTTCTTGCTTCATGCATTCCCTCCCCTCCTCTCTATCCTTTCCCCCTCTTCAGTCCCTCTTCCCCTCCATCTCCACTTTCTTCTCTTGAGGACTCACATTGCTACAACTCTAGAATCCATTGGAGCGACATCTTGGATGGTATGGGCTTGCATTGCTCCCACAAGGAGTGGTAGGAGGTGGAGAGTGGCATTCCTCCAAGGTCCCCATGACATGTGATTCATCACCAGAGACTACACAAAAGAAGATGTGGGAGAGGCAAAGGCAGAGTAGAAGGGTGAGGAGAGAAGAGAATGTTATGATATGAGAGGAGAGAGACCTATTGAAGGTGAGAGGAGGAGAGGAGAATTGGTGGGAAGAGATTTTTTAAAATTTAAGAAATTTGTAGAAGCTAAGGTTATTAAATTATAAAGAGGGATGGTACATTTCCTCCTAATGCTTCTCATACCAGTTTATGGAGAAGGCTTCAACCATAGGGCTTCATTCTCAAAAAAATCCAAAATGAAGGTAAATTTTTGGAAGATATGGTTTATACCACACCTCAATACTTTATTTAATATCTAGCTCATTTTAAGGTAAAATGCAAAATTAAGCAATATGTGAATTCCTCTCCACATATGGCTCACCCACACCTTCACCTAAGGAATCCCCTTGTGAAGGTATGGCTCAATTCCACAGCTCAACTATTATTTTAAACATTCAGCCCATTTAGAGTAAAAATGCAAAATGAAGCAATATGTAGATTTCTCTCCTCAGATGGCTCACACCACACCTTCACATTAGGAATGCTTGTTGTGAAGGTGTGGCTCAAAGCCGCTCCTTCAAAAAAATAGTTCTATTTTTTAGAAATAAATTTCAAATTCTTGACATTATTTTGACAACATATGGTACCTTCTCTCTTTTTGTTTTCTTGGAACATATGGCGTACTCCATACCTTGAAGTGGACATTTGGTGTACACCATAGGGTACCTTCTCTCTCTTTTTCTTCTTGGAACATATGGCATATGCCATACCTTCAAGTGGACAAGACTCTTATTTTTTAATAAAACTTGAATTAGATAACATAAGCATGATTTTAAATTTGTAATTTTTTTCAAATCTATACCAAAAAACTAGAGTTTTCAAAACATGTCTTTACATTTTTTTTTCAAATAAATGGAAAAAATTGGGGGTTTCCACAATATGAAAATTTATGGATTTTTGTCCGAAAATTTCATATTTTCAATTTTTTTCCAATTTTACACCTCAAATGGTGGTTTTCTAACACAGTTCTTCACAGGTTGATTTTTAAATCAAATTTATGCAAAAAGAGAGGGTTGTCTTGAAAATACTTTTATATTTTTATTTTTTCCTAATTTTAGATCATAAATTTAGGGTTTAATCTTAATGAAGTAACTTATTTTAGAGTTTAGGGTTTGGGGTTTACATTTAGGATTTAGGGTCTAGAGTTTAGGATTTAGGGTTTAGGGGTTTAGGGTTTAGGATTTAGCGTTAAGTAAAAAGACAAGGAAATATGCATGTCCAAGTATGCAAATGACATTGAAAGGGTATGATACTTTACACAGGACTTAATCTTACTTAAATTAGTACCTATGTAAAGTATTATGTCCATTCAAGACACACACATAGGCTACCAGCATGCTTGATACATATATTTTTAATACTCACGCATGATGCATGGTAAGAAATAAGAAAATATGCATACCCAACCATGCAAATGATATTTGATGGGAATGATACTTTGCGCAGGCCTTAATCTTACCCAGGTTATATCTTGCAAAGCATCAAGTCCAAAGAAGCTTGCAACCACTACATCTACTTCTACAAGAATTGTTGCGACCACTCCCTCACACATGCCCAAGGTTTTATGCGTCACTAACTTAGTCGAGAGTCATAAAATACATGAGGGAGAATCATCTTCCAAATTTTCACCTAAAAATTTTTTAAGCACTTTGAGTAAATTTAAGAAAAAAGGTCCCTATGTAGCGCAAGAATGGTGGCACAGAGAATGTCATCATGGAATAAGTGGCCAGCTGTACCCATTTCCAAATGAACCCTATTCATAGACCTAACACAAGTACATGTAACCAAGAACCCATGAGGGATAGGGTTAGACCACATGCCTGAGAAAACTTAGTCCCTAACGTTAGTCTTAATGTTAGATTAACATGACCCTAGGCTAGTCAAGACAGAACATGATTCCCTCTTCTATCTAATTCACATCCTCATTAATCCATAAGGACATAGGTCACTACAAGTGAATCCTTGGATCATCTATAACTTTACTCATAAGTTAATGTGAAACTCTTGCAAATATTGCTAACGGAATCCAAAGAAACAAACTACTTACTATCCGACCCTCATCCAAGAGTCAAAATGTTCACCAAATTTCAAATCTAATCTAGGAATTAAAATATGTAATCTAGCTCACACACAAGACCTAACTAGATATATTAAATTGCACTTTAATTCAAGAAAGAAAATAGGACATCCAATAACAAAGTGCAATAGGTTCTACTGAGACAACTCTATCATAAACCCATAGCACAACCCAAGTCGTTTGAGATAAGTGGTCTAATGTTTGCCAACAACTATCATAGCTCAAATCCAATCTAGGAGTTGAAATATATAATTTGGTTGACATCAAAGGCTGAAGTAGACAAATAGCATTTGAACTCAAGAGTGAAAATTATTGGATATTTCAAAGCTTGTATGTGAACATGCTCTACAAAAGCTATTATGTGTGTTGAGAGAAACACAGTGCATGTACCCACCGGGTTAGCATAATATCTAGACATTATGTTCGCTTCATATCATGGGTTATGACATTCAAAAGAGCCCCAAAGGATGTAAAATCATTGTACTTGATGAAGCCTCAATATCATTGCATTCATGCAACCTGTCTTTCTCAGTACCTTGCATCTCACTCTCACGTGCTTGATCCAACATGACATTATGTTCTCATGAATCTCCATGTCCTTTGCCCTTATTCAAGAGCTGTTGACATGCTAAGAGGGCATTCCTGCTGCATGACATGCCCGACTCGATGCTATGAGAGTGAAAACATCGGTTGTAGTTTCCAATGTTACAATTAGGAGTGAATGGTCTAAAATCTAACAACATTCACATGAGTCTAAAAATTTCAAAGAGAATAAGATTTTGTGATTGGTAGATTGCAAGGTAGCACCAAAATGCCCGGGGATAAAGAAAAAAAAAGCCTGTCTCCAATGGAGTTTTGCAATGCTGAATTTTGGCATCGTATCCACTGGAGTGATGGGTGGAACATAGGCAGATTTAACAATTTGAGGCATTCCTACTGGCATGCGTCATAGGAAGATTTAATAATTTGAGGCATTCCTACAAGCATGTGTCAATCGAGAACATCGTTAAGATGGTAATGCACGAACATTATAGCCATGGTAATGCGTGGTAGTGGGACACTGATGTAGAGTAGAACTAGAGTGCCAACATCAAACGAGGAGACCCTCATTGCAGATGAAACATGAAACATCACCACCGTCTAGGAAAATGGTGCCAATGAGGTGGCTTAGCTGACTGCCATTTGGGTTTCCCCCCCCTAATTGTGGATCTACATCATGACATGTGTGGCTCAAAGTCATTTGTGCTGGTTGAAGATGTTTTTTCGATATTGTTACCACTACTCCAACTGCATTTGTGCATGGCATTTTTCATGACTAATCTAGCTATGCATAGGGATGTTCTGCTACTTTGATGAATGAGACTTTGCTACAAAGTTGTTTTGCATCTTAGATCACTCTCCTCATTCCCAACAAGAAGTATTCTTTTGGTCTTCACTTTCAATGAGCCTAGGCTATCATAGATTGATTCAAGAGCCTAAGGGTCATGCTTCCTTAGTTTGCTAAGCTTTAGTATGCTTTGCTACATCTCTAACACCTATCATCTGAGCTTGACCCTAGTGTATCCCTAAGATCTTATTATTTTTGAGACACTATGATCTACTAAGATATTGTATAGATGTTGATTCTATTAGGGTGAAACTTATACCTCAGAATGATTTCTAAATGTAATAGCTTTCATACTCCATCAATCAAGCAAAAGGTATGAAACACTTATTTCATTAATTTTGGACTCATATGTCTACTTTTGGACTATTCTTTAAAATACTTCCCAAATGAAAAGTTTACTTTATGAAAATATAATTGGAGAATCAAAAGTTTACTTTCTGGCATTGTCATTTCCACATAATACATTTCAAAATATCTCTCTACAATGTTGCACTAATAATGCAAAAACTACTATTAAATCCTAATTTTGTATTTCTTGTTTTTAAGAATCGTATTCTTAAATTAAAAAATCCCTTGAGTTATTAGTTTAAACCCATGAAAAACCATGCTCTTGAAGATTCACAAAATATAAAAAAGGTACACAAGAGACCTACAAGACTCTTTTTACTTTCAATGTAGAAAACTATAACACTCTTGAATATTCAAGAAATTAAAAGGTTTATATAGACATGAGACATGATGGAAGCCTCTTTTTTACTCTAAAAAATAGTAATAGCTATGCTTGCAATTTTACATTATCATAAGTTTACAAGAAATTTTGCTCTGGATGAGTCTTTGTACAAAGGATCTATTGTGGCCTTTTCAATAATTTATTTATGCCTTACAGTGAGTTAAGTACAAATGGGTGATCCAAACATGAAAGGATTTGTTGTGGCCTTTTCAATAATTTAATTCTGCCTTTACAGTGACTTAAGTAGAAATGGGCGACCCAAACATTTGCTTGTTTGAATGTCCTTTTCTATTGTCACAGAATTGAGTGATTCAAACATTTGCTTATTCGAATGTCCTTTCTGTTGTCACTTGTCGCTTGGGTGCCATCTTCATTCACTCTCATCTGACCACCACCACCTTCACTCTTTCTTGATATTTGAATGGTGTTATCATGGGCATTCTTCATTTGCACTATCTCCTTCTACTTTCTCCTTGGCGAGCATCTTTATAAACTTTGTAATGTGCGAAATAATTGGTCGTGGCAATTTTATTTTGTCTTCTACATCATACCCCATGTGCTTCTTTGTTTTCTTCGTTCTTGATTTCCAAGATACCATGACTATCTCTGTGGAAAGTTTTGAAATTGCATCATGGTTTGGGACCCATTCCTTTTTCAGACAACTACTATAATGTATTGTTATCCTGGTTTGCCTTCCTACCCCTTGGCTCATACCATACTGCTGTAAATGTTGTAGCTCTCCCTCGGTCATCCATGCTCACGTCCACTACTTTCGCAACCCAAAACTTCACGTTCTCATGTTCATCATCTGATGGTCGAACTGCAACAAAACAATGGACTTCTATGTCTATTTGTGGCATAAACTCTCTCTTCTTGGGTCCACAATATGGATGTGGGAGCAGCAATTCAAACTCATTTTCAAAGAGACCACATGCTGGGCGCAAGTCGTTACCAAAATTTGGCCAAAATAAAGGCCATTCTGCCTTAATATCATCTTCTCACATTTTTGCAAGGTCCTTTATCAATTGGTAGGTCTTGTTAATTACAATAGTAGTCCATTCCTTCCAAGAGGGCTTCCAATCAGGAAATCTCCAAAGCATTTCCTCTTTGTATGTAATAAAAGCTTTTAAGCCTTCTATTTCACCTTTGGATTTCTCACTGAATTCTTTTATAGGAGCCCATGTTGGATGTATTTCTTTGCTCAGAATTGAAGAGAGAGTAAGGTTCTTCAGGTTCCCATTTTGTATCAAGAGAATAGTGTTGGCATTGCATCACCAATTTTTCATCCTTTAAAAAAAGCGAAAATAGTGTGGAGCGCAATGACCTATCAGGGCATCACCACCTTTTTGTATGAAAGGTAGAATAAAGCTCTTCCAATCATACATCCTTTCAACCATTGTGCATACTATTCCTTCCTTGTGGCCACGAACTTGCATCCCACATTTTCTTATCAAGTCATCCATCGTCTCCATGTCCTTGTGTTTTAGTTCTCTTGAAACCATGCTAAATACCTGATCGATATCCTCGTGTGTGCCCAACCAACAAAAACCCAACTTCAATCTCATTGAAGATTCTATGAGTGATTAGCATTGAGCAAAATGCAAAGAAGAGTACATTCTTATCCTCTCATCCGCAATTGTTTGCTTGTACTCTCAAAGTTGTTGGTAGACGACCTTTTTCTGTAAGAAAATAATACAACGTCTGTGCTCAACAAATAACAGGATCTCGTACGCAAGAGAGAAAACAAGATAGTATGGAGAATAAAAAATTTGATTACTGTAGAATTGATACAATAGATGGCACTGCCTCCCAATCGTGCGCTCCTGTGAAAGAAGCTTCGATGGCGTGCCGAAAACAATAGAAGACGGAGGCTAGATGCTAAGGAATCAGGGTTGCTGTAGCTAGTGATGAAATGGGCTTCACGGGCTTGCTCTTATATAGCCACCAGTCGTAGTCGGTTAGGCTCAATAGGGTGGCCGACCTAGTTTGCCCAAAATGGTCGACTGGGGGTCGGTCTCGAAATAGGCCACTAACCATACGATAGAACCGGTGCGCAAAACAGGGCAACTAACCTACGGTCTCCGTTCGGCCCACATCCATCTGGGATCATCTAAGGCTCCAAACGGGCCTCGCAACCCGAGAGTGGGGTGCCTCGAGAAATGCTCCATCTACCCTTAGTGCAGTCAGTCAAGGGATGCCTTCCCGCACTTGCATGTAGCCTAGTTGGCGGTGTGCCAACTCTATCTGAAGCCGTCCAGCCATCAGGCCACACATGGCCCCCATTTGGTGTCCAAACCAAGACCTACCAGATAACCGAGCTACTCAAATGCCTTCTCCTCATATGGGGGGCTTACAAGTAGAGTTAGCTGGTTCCCACGTAGTTACTTAAGAGTGGAGCATTGATATCTAACACCCCCCCTCAATGTCCACCCACAAGTGAACTTACTTTTTCGGTCCAATGCCAAGTCGATGAAGATGCCTCTCCAGCAAGTCTCTTCCAAGAGCCTTTGTGAAGATGCCCGCAGCATTCTCTGTAGTCGGACAGTACACCAAGTCGACCTCTCCATCCATGATGAGCTCGCGTAAAAAGTGATATTGAATCTCAATGTGTTTTGTGCGAGCATGGAACACCGGGTTCTTTGCAATCGCCATGCAACTCTGATTGTCACATGATAATTGCGTAGGCTTGTTCTGCACTGCACCCATGTCCCCTAAAATCCTCCTCAACCACACTGCCTCACAAGAAGCAAAGCATGCAGATTTGTACTCGGCCTTGGTAGAAGAAAGAGCAACTATGGGTTGCTTCTTGCTGACCCATGACACAACTCCAGATCCAAGTGAGAAACAATAACCTGTCACTGATCTCCTGCTGTCCACGTCTCCTGTCCAATCCGAGTCACAGAATCCGGTCAAGATGTTGCCCTTGGTATAGGTGATGCCATAATCAAGTGTGCCTTTGATGTATTTCAGCACCCGCATCCCTGCCCTCCAATGGTTCTCCCGGGGCTTATTGGAAAACGTGCTTAGTACACCAGTCGCAAAACTGATGTCCGACCGTGTGTTGCACAGGTAAATCAAGCTACCCACAAGCCTTCTGTACTACGCTTCGTCCACCAATGGTAATGAATCCTCGTTTGAGAGCTTCGCGTCAACCTCCATAGGGGTACCAACTGTCTTGCACTCAGCCATGCCAAATGCCTTCAGTATCTCTCCAGCATACTTCAGCTGTGAAATGAAGATCCGTTTCGGCTCCTGCCAAACTTCAATCCCCAAACAAAAATGCATCAGTCCGAGGTCTGTCATTTCAAACTCTCTTCCTAGCAAATGCTTTGTCTACGAGATCTTCTCTTCATGGTTCCCTGTTATGACAAGGTCGTCCACATAAAGGACCACGATCATACACTTGCCTCCTTCTCTGAAGATATACAAATTTGCATCCGATGGGCTCCTCCTGAACCCGTTTTGCAGAAAGTAGGCATCAATTCACTGGTACCACGCTCGTGGGGCCTGTTTTAGCCCGTAAAGTGCCTTCTTTAGTTTGCAGACTTTACCTTCTGAACCGGGGATCTCAAAACCTGGTGGTTGTTCCACGTATACCTCCTCCTTGAGATCTCATTTCAGAAAGGCGGATTTCACATCCATCTGAAACACGGGCCAACTTCCTTGGGCAGCTAAAGCCAAAACACTGCGAATTGTGGTTGGTTGAGCTGTGGGAGCAAAAGTATCTTGATAATCAAAACCATGTACTTGTGCAAATCCTTTTGCCATGAGCCGAGCCTTGTACTTATCCAACGTGCCGTCGGACTTGTACTTGGTCTTGTACACCCACTTGGTTCCGATTACCTTGCGTTTTGCTGGTCGATCCACAAGGTCCCAAGTGTTGTTCTTCATTATGGAGCCATACTCCAACTGCATAGCCTCCATCCACCTATCATTGCCCTGTGCCTCTTCAAGACACTTGGGTTCATTAGCACGGATCACTTCTGTCATCAAAGCATAGTTGACCAAGTGTTCGTGCGCCCTTCTTTGCTCCTCTAATCTCTTGGACCGGCGGTGTTCGGATGGTTCCTCCTCAATGGTTGGAGGTTCTCTGCCATCCAAAAGCTGCTTTACCCACTTCGGGAATGGCCGTTGTCGTTGTGGTTCTGCAGGCTCTTCTTCATCTTCTTTGTCTTGAATCCTCCCAAGCACCGTTGGGGGAGTTTGGTCTGCTGTTGGTGGCGGTACTGGATGGATATCCTGGTCTTGGTTGTTTGGGAAGGAAGCATCCTCCTCCAATTGATGCAGCTGTTCTGAGAAGACCACATCGCAACTTACAATTACCTTCTTGGTAATAGGGTTATAGAGACGGTAACCCTTCGCCTCTTCATTGTAGCCCAAGAAAATACACTTCCGGCTCTTCGGTTCCCATTTGGTCCTGGTAGCATCAGGGACATGCATAAAACAGTCACATCCAAAAACTCTGAAATGTGCAGTTGAAGGTTTCTTACCAGAAAAGGCTTGCAGTGGAGTCATCCCATTCACAGCCTTCATGTAGCTATGATTGAGGATGTAAACTGTAGTGTTACATGCTTCAGCCCAGAAAGTCTTTGGCAAATCTTTCCCTTTCATCATACTCCGGCCCATTTCGCAGATGACGTGCATCTTGCGTTTTGCTACTCCATTTTGCTGTGATGTATGTGGCGGGGGTTTCTGCCTCTTGATTCTGTGACTTTTGCAGTAACTTTCGAATTCAGTCGATGTGAACTCTCCACCTCTGTCTGATCTCAGCTTCTTCACCTTCCTCCCTGATTCTTTCTCGACCATTACATGCCATTCCTTGAACCTACTGAAAGCCTCGTCTTTCGTCTTTAGGAAGTATATCCATATCCTTCTACTGTTGTCATTGATCAGCGTCATGAAGTAGAAGGAACCACCCAAAGCTTCCATCTCCATATTTCCACAGAGGTCCGTGTGAACGAGAGCTCTAGAGGAGCCTTTGCTCTGCTGGCCTCTTTAGGAAAGGGCTGCCGATGCTGCTTGCCCATCATGCAAGCTTCACATACATCGGGCAAATCTGAAATTTCTTGTAGGTCTGCAATCATTCCACTTTTATGCATCTCCTTCAAAGAACTAAGGTTTAGATGACCAAACCTCTCATGCCACAGCTTAGTGTTCTTCACATCCACTCGAGCATTGAAAGCTGAGAATTCGTAAATGTTGTTGTTCCGTGTACCTTTACCAATGACCTTTCCTTGAAGATCCAGGATCTGTGCACCATTCTTATCGAATTGAACTTTGAGGTCCCGATCCGTGATCGCAAAAATGGACAACAAGTTCCTCTTGATATCTGGCACATAAAGAACATCGGACAACTGTTTTACAACTCCATCTGACTTGAGGGCAATCATACCTTTTCCTTTTGCTAGACATTTTGCATCATTATCAACAGCTACCATGATGTCATTCCCTATCGGTTGTAGAGAGGTATACCAATCCGTTCGGCTGGTCATGTGGCACGATGCACCACTGTCAATGATCCACGGTTCATCCGCAGGTACATGAACTGCCTCCATGCAAATCTCCTCAATTGCGATGAACAGCTCTATTGGTACTGCCTGCGCACTGTTGTTGGACTCTTTCTTTACTCCGTTCTTCTCATCTGTAATCTTCTTGCGGCACTCATTCTGCTTGTGCCCTGCCTTGTTGCAATAAAAGCACTTGATCTTCTTCTTTCTCTTTTTATCATCAGAAGAAGATGGGTTACCAGAGTCCTTACCCTTACCTTTCTTTGATCTGAATCTTCTCCGATCCTCGTCTTTTGACGCATCTCCTCCTCTAGAAGCATCGCATTGAAATCCTCAAAGTTGAGGGGCGGATTTCTATTTTGCGTATTCAGCACCGTAACAAGACCGTTGTACTTTGGGTGGAGAATCCATATGCACCTTCGTGCTAGATTCTTGCTGGTGATGGTGATGCCAATCGCAGTCATCTGATCACGCAGATTCTTCACCCTGGTGATGAACTTCTTTGCCGCTTCAGACTCAGACAATTTTTCGTTCGCAAGTTGAGTCTCCAGATTCTGAATCCGCGTCTGATTCATGGTCTCGTACTGATTTTTCAAGATCGTCCATGCCTCCTCCGCTGTGGTAACATGTTGAATTAACGCCATGATGGAATCACTAACACTACAGACAATAGAACACAGCGCATCTGCATTTCTTCTTATCCACGCGAGAATCTCATCCACAATTGGTACTATCTGTTGTCTTGCATTGGCTGGATCCGGTCTCGGAACTGCTGGCCTCACGTCCACCCCAGTAGCAGTGTCCCAAAGCTCATATGCGCTTAGGATGGTCTTCATCTTGAACTTCCAGAGAGGATAGTTAGAGCCGTCCAACTTTTTGCTTTCATCGAACGGTGGGATTCGCAGTCTTGTGGGCTGGGCCATCTCTCACAATCTGCTCGCAAATAAAAACACACTACCAAATCTTCTTGCTAGAGTCCAGGCTCTAATACCATGTAAGAAAATAATACAACGTCTGTGCTCAACAGATAACATGATCTCGTACGCAAGAGAGAAAACAAGATAGTATGGAGAATAAAAAATTTGATTACTATAGAATTGATACAATAGATGGCGCTGCCTCCCAACCGTGCGCTCCTGTGAAAGAAGCTTCGATGGCGTGCCGGAAATAGTAGAAGACGGAGGCTGGATGCTAAGGAATCAGGGTTGCTATAGCCAGTGATGAAATGGGCTTCACGGGCTTGCTCTTATATAGCCACAGCAGTCGTAGTCGGTCAGGCTCAATCGGGTGGCCGACCCAGTCCGCTCAAAACGGTCGACTGGGGGTCGGTCCCGAAATAGGCCACCGACCATACGATAGAACTGGTGCACAAAACAGAGCAACTAACCTATGGACTCTGTTCAGCCCACAGCCATCCGGGATCATCTGAGGCTCCAAACGGGCCCCACAACCCGAGAGTGGGCTGCCCCGGGAAATGCTCCGTCTACCCTTAGTGCAGTCAGTCAAGGGATGCCTTCCCGCACTTCCATGTAGCCTAGTTGGCGGTGTGCCAACTCTATCTGAAGCCGTCCAACCATCAGGCCACACATGGCCCCCATCTGGTGTCCAAACCAGGACCTACCGGATAACCGAGCTACTCAAATGCCTTCTCCTCATATGGGGGTCTTACAAGTAGAGTTAGCTGGTTCTCGCGTAGTTACTTGAGAGTGGAGCATTGATATCTAACATTTTCTACATGTACATTGTGAATTGCCTTCATAATGGATGTTACAACTTTATTGCTATCATGTAGATGCAAGGAATCAATCTATATGTCTGCAAAAAACTTAAATCCATACACTAACACTCCACATAGATGTGTCTTTAAGAAGTATTTTCCTTGTAGCTTAGGTGGAGTGTTAACGAATCGAGGTAATGTTGTTGTATTTTGATCCATACCATCTACAATAACGCACATGTACTCATTTAAATGAAAAATAGCTTGCTCCTTCCAAAATGCATATTTTATTCTAGAATGTAGAACAAGTCCATGATGAAATTCTCTCTTTTTTTTGTAAGCTTCTTTTTGTTTTGGAGATGTTGCACTCTTAAGTGCTCGCTTTAGATCATCGCAGTCGTTGCACTTTGACATTTTTTGCCTCTTTGGTATTTTAACATGTCCAAAGCTTTTTTTCCAAAGAGTATACAAAGTACGAAAAGATGCCGATGCATGCCCTCTTTGCCTTTGTGTTTCTCCAATAGAGTTGAATACTTCTTTTTTTGTCAAACCTATCAGAAGATGCATTTCTGATAGATAGGGTTCCGGTAAAGCATTTTCATGAATGTAGTCTTTCAAAATTGTTGTTGTCGCAACCATTGAGGCTCTTGTTTTGGGCCTTCATGTGTTTCCATGAATGTTAAATTTTACTCCATACTTTGCTTTATTAGCCAAATTCCAATATGTGCCATGTGATAATCCTGTAATAATGCGATATGCATTATTGTAAATACTTTTTTCATTTATAAGAGGCCTTATCTGTTGTCCTAAACTTCACCTTCTCTTATCATCTACAAGAAAGGAAGACAGTCTCATGAGTAGGTATTCATTTCTTCTGCTCCCTTTCCTTTGCCAAACATGTTCTCTCATTAGGAAAAAAGGGAGCTCATTTTGGGGCCCTGTAAGAAATTCACTATTTTCTCTTTTCTCTCTCTACAAAAGCAAGAAAATATGGATACTTGCGTGAGAAATGTTAGTGTGAAAAGGAATAAATATATTCTTTCACATGCTTTACATTCAATGTTCATATAAGAGCAACACTTTTCTATGTAGAATTTGGCAATTCTGACACCGCAGACGCATCCGGAACGGCCCAAAACCCCAAGAACGGCACTGGAAACGCTGGAATCGGACATCCGGAGGCCCAAAAACGGCCAAAAAAGGCCGAAAAGTGGGATTTGCAGCAAAACGCGATTTGGCGCCGTGAATTCATGGTGGTATTCAAGCTGGTGATGCAACTTTATGTGAAGAAGGAATTGGAGGATGACGAAGAGGAGTCCGGGAGTGAAATGGAGGATAGTGCTCTCTCATGCTAAGTTGAGTTGGATGAGGAAAACGTCAGCGGCCGTTTATGCTCCCTCTTGCTTGTAAATATATTCTGTTGCAATCAAGCGCGTTTTAGCGACCGTTTGGCACTCCATCTAGTACCGCTCTGCCAGTAACGTCATCATGTCATCTTGTGGGTTGTGTCCTCGTGGTGCACGTTGAAGCGCACGCACAGGAATGCAAAACGTGGGACGGGTTGAGGGCACGTGAAAGCGAGTGGGGAACGGTGAGGGCCATTTGCATTCTCCATACCATTGTATAAACCGTGAACCGTTTGGGTACCAAACCGGGACTTGGGGATAGCCCGAAGGGGTCTAACGTGCCGACCCACGTAACGGCCGTTAACTGGGAAAGAAACGTGGGCTGAACAGGACGTTGCGCGGTGGACGTTCCTGTGGGTCTGTACCAAATCGCGTTTTGCTGCAAATCCCACTTTTCGGCCTTTTTTGGTCGTTTCCGGGCCTCCGGATGTCTGATTCCAGCATTTCCAGTGCCGTTCTTGGGGTTTTGGGCCGTTTTGGACACGTCTGCGGTGTCACAATCGCCAAATTCTGCACAGAAAATAAAATTTTTAAAGATTCAAATTAGATCACCTCATTAATGTGACATGCTTCTACGAACATATAGTACTATTTCTTTTTCTTATTTTCATCTTCTTTTGTTGAAATTTCAACGTTACGTTGGCCCACTCCTGATTGGTTGAGAGCCTATTTTCTCTCTCTTCTAAAAGGCCCCAAAATGAGCTCCCTTTTTTCCTAATGACAGCCCTTGACGTCATGTAAGTTAATGGATTGCATACATCTATGCTTATAGCATGTAGATCGCATTGCTTTTAGCATAACATCTTCATTGATTTCTCTTATTCTCTTTGGTTGCTTTTCTAGATCTGCCTGGACTCGCTTTCGTTTCATGCATTTGTATGTCTGTTTTGGGACCTTCTGTACATTCTTATTTGGATTTGTGCAGTTCTCCTTGTAAGATTTATTTGTCACTTTGTTTTCATGGGATGTTGCATCCTTGATCTTATCACTCTGACAGTCAAATACTGAATAGTCCTTTGTTGATCTCATGCTTGCTTTTGATACATTCGTAGAACCATTTGTAAAATTAACTGTTTCACAGTCAAAGTCAAATACCGAATAGTCCTTTGTTGATCTCACCCCTTCTTTTGATACAATCGTAGAACCACTTATCACAGTGGCGATAGAGTGTCCAAAACGATCTTCAAACTCATCTATTCTTGAGAGAACATCACTTATTGATGCACTTTCTATGGATTTCATAACTCCATCATCTTGAAACTCCTCTACTCTTGAGAGAACATCATTCATTATATCATCGTGCATGATTTCCATAATTCCATAGTTACTTGGTTTGACTCCAAGAACTTTATCAGTATCCATGAAGCCATCCATGCTTGATAAGATATCACTTTTGACATCTTTGCCCAAGTTCTCAATGTTCATGAACTCATCCACCCTGGATAAGGCATCACTTGTGAAATCTTTTTCTTTCTCCGTACCAATGAAGTCATCGACTTTTGATAAGATGTCAGTTCTATAGTTGAGTGCATTGGAATCATCCATCTCTAAAGGAATAGAGCTTGGTACATTGGCATATTCTTTCAATTCTTTGTTGTTGTAGTATACATTATGTTTATCATTAAAAACCACATGTCGAGTCTTTCCAATCTTTAAAAATTACATACTCCATCTCAAATCCTTACCTACCTCATAGTAGGGACCATCCAATGAGATTGAGTTATCATTCATACCATCATCAGTAACTTTTTGAATTCTCATCTGCACAAATGTCTGGTGTTCCACTTGTTCAAATCCCAAGACTTGACCTTCTGCTACGTTCTTATTTGCAAATGATAACATTTGTAAAATATCTCCCACTCTAAAATCCAAAGATATGCACTTTGTATTCCTGATGACATGTGTTAAATAAGTCTCATCTCTGTCCCATGCAATAAATGCTTTGTTGGACGTATTATAGGGCATAACATCTCCAAGGATTTCCATATCCCCACACTTATGCTTTAGCTCAACATGTGCACTAAGAATCTTTGATACGATAACCGCCACCTTATCTTCGCCAAGTCTTCTAAAGTGACAAATAGAATTTGGATCACTTTCATGGATTGTAGCAAATGTAACTACTTCTCTTTTGCAACATAGACTCCACCTCCATCCTCGTAATAAATTTTGTAGCCATCTCCTTTGTGAGTTTCCTTTGCAAATAAGCTGTAACAACCATTATAAAGAACATTAGTCTCTTCTCAATAATCTACTTTATTAATTATTTAGAAATCTAGATCTTGTTTAAAAATACGGGAGGTCTTATTTAGAAACCCGTGTTTTCAATAAAGGATTTAAGATTTAAAAATTACCAATTTGCTAAACCCAAATCCTCTAAACCCTAACCCCCTAAAATAAACCCTAAATCCTAAATCCTTAACCCAAACACTCTAAACCCTAATCCTTGCTCTTTAAACCCTAAATCCTAATCTTACCTCCCTAAACCCTAAACCCTAACCCCTAACCCCTTATCCCCAAACCCTAAACTCTAATTTTGACCCTCGAAACCCTAAACCCTAAACCCTAACCCCTCATCCCCAAACCCTAAAGTCTAATTTTGACCCTCGAAACCATAAACCCTAAATCATAAACCCTAACCCCTTAAAACTTAATCCCTAACCCTTAAACCCTAAACCCTAAGCCCTAAATCCTAAACCCTAACCTAGACCCCCTAACCCCTAATCCCTAAACCCTAGTTTTGGCCCTCAGAACCCTAAACCCTAAACCCTAAATCCTAACCCCTTAACCCTCAACCCCCAATCCTTAAACGTTAAACGCTAAACCCTAAAACCTAAACCCTAAACCCTAAATCCTAAACCCTAAATCTCAAACCCTAACCCCTAATCCCTAAACCCTAAATCCTAATCCTAGCCCTGAAAATCCTAAATTCTATACCCTAACCCCTAATTCTTAAACCCTAACCCTTAAACCCTAAACCCTAATCCCTAAACCTAAATCCTAAACCCTTATCCTAATTCGCAAACCCTAACCCCTAATCCCTACTCCCAAAACCCTAAACCTAAACCCCTAAACCCTAACCCCTAATTTCTAAACCCTAAATCCTAATCCTATACCTCTTAACCCTAAATCCTAACCCTAAACCCTAAACCATAACCCCTAAACCTTTAACCCTAATCTTGGCTCCCTAACCCCTAAACCCTAAACTCTAACCGCTAAACCTTAAACCCTAATCTTGGCCCTCTAAACCCTAATCCCTAAACTCGAAACCCTAACTCCTAAACCCTAACCCTAAACCCTAACCCCTAATCCCTAAATCCTAATCCCTAATCCCTAAATCTTAAACCCTAGTCTTAGCCCTATAAACCCTAGACCCTGACTCCTAAACCCTAACCCCTAATCCCTAAACCGTAAATGTTAATCTTAACCCTCTAAACCCTAAACCCTAACCTGTAAAAACTAACCCCTAATCCCTAAGCCTTAAACCCTAACTCCCAAACACTAAATCCTAAACCCCAAACCCCTTGACCCTAAACCCAAACCCCCAAACCTTAAACCCAAACCCTAAACCTTAAACCCTATGATTGATTTAAGTAATATCGTTCATATAAGTAACAGTTTTCATTAGGATTGATAAGTGGGAGTGGAATTGATAGTAGCAATGTGGGAATGGAAGTGGGAGGTGGGAGGGTGGGAGTGGGAGAAAGGGAGAGGGAGAAGTGGGAGTGGTAGTAGGAGAGCGGAGAGAGAGAGAGAGAGAGAGAGAGAGAGAGAGAGAGAGAGAGAGAGAGAGAGAGCAAAGGAGAGGGAGGGGAGAGAGAGAGGTGTAGGGAGACAGTGCCGTTGCTGTGGTAGCGAGAGATAGAGAGAGAGAGAGCGAGAGAGAGAGAGAGAGAGAGAGAGAGAGAGAGAGAGAGAGAGGTAGGGAGAGAGAGAGAGAGAGAGAGCAAAGGAGAGTTAAAGGAGAGAGAGAGGTGTAAGGAGAGAGTGTGGCTGCCGCGGCAATGCGAGAGACAGAGAGAGAGGTAGGGAGAGAGAGAGAGCAAAGGAGAGGTAGTGGAGAGAGAGAGGTGTAGGGAGAGGGTGCCGTTGCCATGGCAGTGAGAGAGAGAGAGAGAGAGAGGTGTAAAGAGAGAGAGAGAGAGAGAGAGAGAGAGAGAGAGCGAGAGAGAGAGAGAGAGAGAGAGAGAAAAGGAGAGGAAGGGGGGAGAGAGAAGTAGAGAGAGAGAGAGAGAGAGAGAGAGAGAGAGAGAGCACAAAGGAGAGGGAGGGGAGAGAGAGGTGTAGAGAGAGAGAGTGCTGCTGCCACAACAGCACAAGAGTGAGAGAGAGAGAGAGGTAGGGAGAGAGAGAGAGTGCAAAAAATAGAGAGGGGAGAGAGAGAGAGGTAGGGAGAGAGTGCCGTTGCCGCAGCAGCACCTGTCTATGTGTGTGTGTGTGTGTGTGAGAGAGAGAGAGAGAGAGAGAGAGAGAGAGAGGAAACAAAGAGGAGAGAGCAAAGCAGAGGGAAGAGAGAGAGAGAGGTGTAAGGAGAGAGTGCCGTTGCCACGACAGCACGAGAGAGGGAGAGAGAGAGGTAGGGAGAAAGAGAGAGAGAGAGAGAGGTGTAGGGAGAGAGTGCAGCAGTGGCTATAGTGCGCTTGTGCGAGAGAGAGAGAGAGAGAGAGAGAGAGAGAGAGAGAGAGAGAGAGAGCAAAGGAGAGGGAGGGGAGAGAGAGAGGTATAGGGAGAGAGTGCCACTACCACGGCAACACGAGTGGGAGAGAGAAACAGAGCAAAGAAGAGGGAGGGGAGAGAGAGAGGTGTAGGGAGAGAGTGCCGCTATCATGGCAGCGAGAGAGAGAGAGAGAGAGAGAGAGAGAGAGAGAGAGAGGAAATGAAGAGGAGGGGCGAGAGAGAGAGAGCAAATGAAGACAAGAGGAAACAAAGAGGAGAGGGGAGAGAGAGAGAGAGAGAGAGAGAGAGAAAATGAAGAGGAGAGGAGAGAGAGAGAGAGAGAAAATGAAGAGGAGAGGAGAGAGAGAGAGAGAGAGAGAGAGAGAGAGAGAGAAGCGTACTCGCATGAGAGAGAGAATAGAGGCTACTAAAGAGAATATAGGAATAACTAAATGTAAACGTGTGGAAACTTGAAAACAAAACTATGTACCTTGGTGTGTGATTTAGTCGAAACTTAAACAAACAAAACTATGAACCTTGGTGTTTGAAAAGACAAATGTGTGGAAACTTGAAAAGTGTGTGAAAAGACAAACTTGTGGAAACTTGAATTTTAAATTTCCCGCCTTTTTTAAAACTATGAACCTTGACAAAATTGTGGAAACTTGAATTTCAAATTCCCCGTCTTTTTTAAATTTTAAAATGAGTTTCACTTACATTTTCAATTTACTAGTTTAATTTCTCAAATAAAACTTATGGAATATAGTAGAAAAAAATGCATTTTGTGTTGGAATATAGAAAGTATAATTTCAAAATTTTCACCTTTTTGAAATTTTGAAAAGTAGTTTAGCTTACATTAATATATTAGTTTAATTTATTTCCTTTTAAAGAGAATTAATATTTTCTTCTACATAAATATTGAATTTTTTATTTTAAGTCTTATTTTCTAAAATTTATGTTTGGATTTTTATATTTTTCCATAAAGTTAAATTAATTTATTTATATTTCAAATTTTGTGATTCAAGCTAATAAGAATTTACTTTATCAAAATTTAAACTTCTTATTAATGTGAATTTTAAATTCTTATTCGTTTTAAGTGAAATTAATTTGAATTAAAAAAGGGTTTGGGGGTTTGGGTTTAAGGTTTGGGGATTGGGAGTTAGGGTTTAGGGTTTAGGGTTTGGGGGTTAGGGATTTAGGGTTTAGGGTTAGGGGGTTAGGGATGGGGTTTGGGATTAGGGTTTAGGGGGTTAGGGATTAGGATTTAGCGGGTTAGGGATTAGGGTTTAGGGGTTAGGATTTAGGGCTTGGGTATTAGGGTTTAGGCTTTAGGGTTAGGGTTTAGGAAGTTTAGGGATTGGGGTTTAGAGTTTAGGATTTGGGGGTAAGGGTTTAGGTTTTAGGGGTTTTGGTTTAGGGTTTAGAGTTTGGGGGTTTAAGTTTAGGGTTTAGGGTTTGAGGGTTAGGGTTTAGGGTTTGGGGGTTTGGATTTAGGGGTTTAGGGTTTAGGGGTTAGGTTTTAGGGTTTGAGGGTTTGGAGGTTAGGGTTTAGGGTTTGGGAGTTTGGGTTTAGGGTTTAGTGTTTGGGAGTTTGGGTTTAGGGTTTAGGGTTTAATGATTTAGGGTTTAGGGTTTGGGATTTATATGGTTTGGGTTCAGAAGGCCAAGAGTAGGGTTTAGGGGTTAGCGTCTAGGGTTTAGGGTTTGGGATTAGGGTTTAGGGTTTGGAGTCAATTTCAATTTTTAGTTTTTATTATTTTTCATAAAGTCAAATTTAAATTTATTGAGATTTTAACTTCTTATTAATGTGAATGTTAAATTCTTATGAGTTGTAAGTAAATTAGTTTTAATAAATAAAAATATTGTCTCATTTTTTAAATTGTTTGTCTCAATACTAATTGTCTTTTTAAAACTCGCAACCTAAGTATATTAAAATGAACAATGGAAAAAAATTATTTCTTTCTTTTAACTCGCAACCTAAGCATATTAAAAAGAACAATGGAAAAGAAATTATTTCTTGCATTTATTCGCTTTGACAGTTGGTGTAGTCTAGATTTGCATAGATTAGTTTATCCTTAGAGGAGAGAACTCCAAAAAAACCAATCAAAGCCATGCTCAAAATTTCCCGACTAGTTCATAATCGGAGTCAGTCCATTCATTCACATGCGGTTTCACACTCACAATAACCCTACCATTTAAGCAACGATCAAGGTTTTAAAACTTCAAGATGATTGGAAGTTGTATCAATGGACATGATAGGTTATAGTTGTATTAGTTATAGGATTGGACAGAGCAGATTATATTTGTACTAGTTGTGGGAGTTGACAGAGCATATTGCACTTGTATCAGACAGACTTTAAATTTGTATTCGAGTGTACTTTATTTCATTTTACACTATCCACGAGTTCATTGTAAATCCTTATTTTTTTTCACATTTATGCATGTATCTAAGCCTTGTAAAGACTTTTAGGCTATTCCTAAAGCATGAAATTGACATTATACCATTGGGGAGAATGAAAACTTGAGGTGTATTAATGGGACTCATTGTACTTTTAATTTATCAAAGTAATTGTAGTTTTCATGCAAAAGTATTATATTATTTGTACCTAAAATTTTTGTTATGCTTTAATATAGGATGGATCTTGAGGCTACAACATTTATCAATGGTATGACATTGAAATACAATGGAAGAATTTATGCCCCGAAGGACTTCATAAACTAGACCGTTGTTGACACCACAAAGAAAGCATGGTTCTTGGTACTGAGCAAAGGAAATCTCATTCTAGTGATGACAAAGAGAGAGTTGGAGAAAGATGAGAAAGCATCAGATGTATCTTTCTCAAAGAGCAATTGGATTCAAGGGGGCACCTTACTAGGAATAAAAATTGAAAAAGATAGCAATACAATGATGATTTACACAAAGTCAAGAATGAGCAACAGATTGTTTCATCTTTCAAAGAAAGATGCAATGCACTTTGTGATGCCGCCTCCAAAAGCACCTAGATTTCCAGAATTGGTTCTTGCATTGGAGATTGTCCAACATGTGTGGGAGGAATTTCCCATTTAGGAAGCAAGAAAAATGCAATCAAAGATAATCCTTGAATACTTTTAGGGTGTCATTGAACAAGGTTCAACTTCATTGGAAGAACCTAAGGTGCAAGAATCCACACATGAGGAAGGAAGTGATGAGACACGCCATGTAGACCTAGTTCAAGGTAATACAAATGAGAGAGGAACTGGAGTGGATGAGACAGAACACATTGTAGCATTGGATGAGGGTCTTGTACACGTGGATGCTTACAAAGGATCTACATCTAGAGACTAGGACAGGAATTGAACTGGCTAAGACATGACATGCATCAGATGAGACAGGACATGCACATGCATCTCATGGTATTACTCACTTAGATGGTGTAACTCATGAAGTTGATGGAATAACATAACAAGTGTAGCCCTTCAGTATACTTGAAGTGGAGGCAATAGAAGAAGAAGTAGGGCGACCTAAAGCGGTTCACATAGAGCCCCTAAAAAATAAACCCCGACATCAAATGCAAAAGGCGAGTACTTCACGAGCTATTGTTCCAAGTTCTATGATAGCTACAAGTACTCGAAAAAGAGGTCGTTCATCTACAAAGAAAGGATGAAGAAGAAAAGAGGAAGAACACGAAGAGGATGCGGAGGGTCTTGAAATGGAGTCTGATTCAGAAGCAGAAATGTTATCAATGAAGAACCTAAATCTTCGCTTGAATGAGGCCGTGACAGATGAGGATGACAGATGAGGATCTAGGATATATATGGGGCCAAAAGACTCAAGTTGTACATGCTTCAACGGTGGTCAAAGCAGGCATCTTCACCAACAGCAGGACCTTAGATATAGTCTATACTGAAAAGATTTTTCAAGCTTTGATTGATGGGAAGAAACCAGTTGTTTATAATTTGGTAATCCATCCAAGGTCATATTGGCTAGTCAAAGGAGATTCTAGTCAATCCATCCATTTCTTTCAGCCTATAGATTTTGAGATGCAATTCACTAAGTTCCTTGGAAAACAAGTTTCCTCACTTCAGGAAGGACATAGTTCAGTGAATGATCCATAACGACATATAAAGGATGCGAAGAGAAATTTATTAGCTGATTGCACATTTGAGGCAATAGATGGTCAGCATTATGCCTATGCTTGTAATGAGCATTCTAGAGAGGCATACAACAAAGGAGAAATTACTTATGAAACCTTCGCGAGTGTGCCTCAATTCCACTACTATTCTGCATGCATTTTTATCTTCAAGAACGAGAAAAAATATTTGATTGACTCAGAAAGACTTAATCATGACATTCATGCACTACAAAAGATCACCTCCACTTCAGAGACGTTGCTCAAAGCTAGGATCATATGGAGAACTTTTAATTCTACTGTGACCACTCTCCAAAGAACTGCAACTAAAGTGAAAGCAGATAATCTTGTTGACTTCTACCGATGCTTAAGTGCCATTGTACCAAGGGGAAAGTAGGAAAGAATAGAGGCGATGACAAGCTTTAAGACAGTAAGGGATAGGTATCAAGACTACACAAGCATACTTTTTCGTAGTGATGAATTTTTTCATAAGATACAAGAAGTGTGTCGTGCATGTGAGAAGGGAGATGTCACATATGAGGCTACGTCATTGATTAAAGACAAGGCAAAGAAGAATGAGAAAAAAGAGATAATGGTTCGGATATGGAGGCCTATAAGAAACTTGTTAGACAAATACGCAAGTCTTGCTGTAGAGAAATTAATGTCCAAAGAATGGTTTTTTGGCAAAAAGGATACAAATCATTGCATGGAAGATTGCATCATCCAACAGGTAAAGCGTGATGCAGTAAAGAGTGCGATTGAATATTTGTTGGTAGAAAAAAATATTCCAATTAGCCAATGTAAAGTTGATCATAGTATTGTGAGATAGATGGCATTAGCTTTATTGTCGGCTAAACAGAAGGCTTGGGTGCACAAATGGGTGAAGGTAGAAGAGGATGGATATGAAATTACTCCTTCTATGGTGAGTGACATTTCGGAAAATGTGCAAAAACTTTGAACAAGGGCTTTTTTTTCATACATGAGATCATTTCAGAGTCTGGAAAGAGTGTTGAGTCCAAGGGAGTTTCATTGAATGATTTCTTGTCCGACAACATTGCTTGGGAGAGGCCTCAGCTTTTCTTTGTCTATGAAATATCACCTAATGATATTCATCAACTCCTTGACAGAATATGACATACCACCATTGGTAGAGTGGGACTATGTAACATTGTCATATTTGCTAATAAAGATGGCAAGAAAAAAATGTCTACTACCCTAGAAAAACAATATGGCAATGAGCTTAAGATTTACAATGGTATATACTCAAGAAAGAGGGACAAGAGAGAATGCGGTCTCAAGATACATAGTCTTGAAACCTTTTTCTTGTGGATGAAGAGCCCTTACAATAATCACTCCTTATAGAACAACATAAGAGGGAATGCAAAGAGATTGCAACTAGTGCTGCAAGAGCATGAAGCTCCAAGTCCCCTCCATCGTAATGCCAATCACTATAAAAGGCCAGCAAAAAAAAGGGCTGATCTTTTAATTAGTATGATGGAATTTTTGCTACCACCCGAATGGGAAGTGACATTGTGTAGAATGGGACATTTGTTTGAAGCTCTTATCAGAAAAGGACAGTTTGTAAATATTATTGAGAGCCCTGCTTGCTTAGAATACCATGATACCGTGGCTTCTCTCACAATGAAGTATGATAACAAAGGTCTGATCTCACATGAAGAGGATGCTGACATAGAGATGGCCATGTATGATGAGAGCAAGAAAGAGGATGAAAATGCTAAAAGCTCAGGATATGATAGTGAGGACACCAGCAATAGTGAGGAAGCTGAAGGAGATGGATATGACATTGACCTTGCCTCAGAAGGTTACATAAAAAGACCACGAAGATATCTAGAGGTATGAAAACTTATCCTTAGTTTTATTTATTTATTTAAAAGCCTTTTTTCAGTTATAATTAATTAAAAATTTTGAATCTCATAATTATTTTATCCTTTTATAAGAAGAGGAAAAGGAGGAGGATGAGGAGGACATAGAGAATATAGGAAGCTCATCTCAAGAAAGCAAAGCTGCTATGGCTATCCATTGGATGAGTCTAGAAATAATCATACCTTGCAGCAAATGGAGAAGTCATTTCAAGTTAGGTTTCAAGTTCAACAACAACCTCTTACTTCTCTATTCGATGAATAGGACATTTCAATCCTCTTAAACTCCAAGAAAGAGGTTAATAACAATGTCATAATAGCCATCCTCAGGTTTGACACAAACTTTTTCTTAACTTTATGCTTTTGTATTTCCATTGGATCAAATGAACTAATATTCTTTTCTTTTTATTGCAGTATGGTTTTAGAACAGCTTCCCCTATATATATAGAGACGTGCATATATGGTCGATCCTCTTGTTTCTAATGTACTTAGAAACAAGAAAAAGACATAGATGATGTTTTTAAGTGGTTGCAACCTGTTGATTTGATTGCGGCATGAGTTATGTTTACTGCATATCATGAGGAGTGAGTATCAATCCTTACTTAGCTTATCTCTTACATTGTGGAGTATCATGTCAAATAATAATTATTCTTAATTGATAATGCAACTCGCATTGGAACTTGGTGACTATGGACATCTTAGCCAAGCAATGTTTCTTTGTCAATTCAATAGCATCTATCCATGGCAGTGTGTCAGAGTAAGTATAACCTACCTGTGTCACAATTACTTCAATGAGATGCATCCTATGCAATGCGCACATTCATTTATGTTATCTATTTTGATGTGTAGATCAGCTTGGAAGTTGGCAGGTGCTATAGATGCAGTTATGCAAATGGAAGGTGACTTAGAAGATAAAATAGAGTATATAACATGCCCCGCAATGAAGTAGAATGATGGCCATAGTTGTTGGATATAGCTGCTTTTTGTCCTTGCTCAAATTTTTAATTTGAGCGGCAGTGAAACCTCATTGTTGACTAACATATACAGACTTGCATCTACATGCATTTATATCATCTACCATTAAGGCATTTATTGATAACATGGTGGAGCATCCAGAGGAAACATTAGTTGCTACACCCATAAGTTGTCCTAATGTAACCGCTGTATTGGATGAAATGGGGAGCTCTTTTGAGGTCAGGGTTATCATTAGCAAGCGACCTCATGTTTTGACATTTGGTAGCGAGGAAGTTACAATCCTCTCCGACCCTTTGAAAGAGGCTAATGACAAAGTCATGATGGCCATCCTCAGGTTTGATATGAACATCTCTTGGCTTGATACTTTAATCATTTGATTCAATCTGCTTCTAACATTTGTTTATTTATTGCTGCAGCTCTCGCTTTCCTAGATCAGTACAGAATCATGTGTGTATGCTCAATTCTCTCCTTTCAGCTGTACTTAGTGATAACAAGAAGACGGTGATGATATTTGTTCAATGCTACAACCTTTAGACTTGGATGGCATGCTAGTCGTCTTTATGCCATATTATGAGAAGTAAGTATCATCTCAACCTTTATTTTACTATTTTATTTGTAGTATTGTGTCAATTAATACTTAATATTATGTCAATAAATCTTTTTTTCTTTATTGATGATGTAGCTCACATTGGAGCGGATAGTATGGGATCTTGGTGACAACCGTTGTTGGTTTGTCAATTCATTTAGAGGCTTTCACGGGGTGTTCAAGTAAGTGTTCTTTTATCATATCATTATGAACATGCATCTTACTATTTACTACACAAATTCACTTTGTCATATGTCATGATGGACAGGTCTGCAAACAAGTTAGTATCTATGATTATAAAAATTAGAGAGCATCAAGACCAACCAAATTTTCAGACACGCCTCGCAATGGAGCAGAAAGACGAGTTTAGTAGTGGGTGGAGAGAGTTGCCTACAGCTTCATGTTGTTCCTCAATGAAAATTTTGAACATGTCTCAATAGAAGCATATACAAAGCTCAAGCTACAAGATTTTATGGCTAATACTATTCACAACCTAACTGGTACCATTGGGAAACAACATGATGTCAATGAAGAACCTGAGAGAGCCAAAGAAAAACAAGAGACAATTCAATATCCTTGTGCATCACAGCCTCAACTAGAGAATGAGTCTATAGCAAAAGCATTATAGCCTCCACTTGAATTAGAGACTCAATGTATTCTTTCTACACAAGAAGTAGAGACTCAATGTGCATCTACAACATCACATCTTGCGAAGGAGGAAGAGATTGAGTTTATCCCGATTGCACCAGAAGTAGAAACTCAATGTACACTATCTACACAAGAAGTAGAGTCTCAGTGTACTCTTAGAGCATCACACCCTCAAGAGGATGCATCAAATTCTATTCCATTGTAAAGCATGTAGAAAGAAACATGAGTCCTTGAATATTTTTACCTTGTTTGTGTTGACTAATGATAGTTTTTTTTACTTATGTTAAATGTTACAATACATTAGGATATTTACTTATGATATTTATTCTTGAAGTTGTATTATTATTTGATTATATGTGAATACATAAGGGGTAGTCTCTCATGGATACATAAGGGACATTTATCATGGATACACTTGATGAGAATTTGCAACTCAAAGCAATAAGATTACTCAAATCATGCTATAGGGTCAAAGTTAATAACATTATAGAGTCATAAGAGCCACACTTCATGAGAATTTGCTACTCAAAAATAAATTATATTAGCAATTCTAATATGATCTACTCAGCCCTACCAGGCTTGTTGCAGAGATTGTTGCAGAGAATACAAAATAAGATTAATGACTATTACAAGCCACACATGCCAAGATCACACTAGAAGATCTCATCATTAGTATCTCTTATCTTCTCAACAATCCAATATTCCACGGACTCCACGTCCATATCCTCAACATAATTACAATGAAGGAAGAAATTCAAGCAGTCACAGATTGTTTCTTTATAATCTCTTTGGGAGGCCCTTATTGTTCTTTTAGCATCTGCATCAAATCGGCCATACCAAATGCTGCGATAACGTAGGTTACTTAAAGTGTCTAAAAGACCTTGTCATGCTTTTATAATACATTAGAAAAGTCTTTTGCTCTCTGCTATCTTCTGAGTCTCTTCCCTCTCTGCCCGCCTCTATGCATCGAATTCCTCTCTCTCCATCCATGTAAGTGGAGAGTCTTGTCGAATTCTTGCGTCTCTCCTTGCTCCTTGGTCAGCAATCCATTCTTTGAGGCTGTCAATTCTGGACTCCACGGGATGTGCATAGTTTTTGAGCAAAAACCTACGAGCAGAAAAGTCCGAGCAATAATTTTTGACAGCAACCATGCTTGTATATTTCTCAAAGGAATATACAATTCTTTCTTAATTTCTCATTTATGGAACCATATCCTTACTTATTTTTCATTATAACCCTCATTTTAGAGAACATCATCTATATATGAACAAATAGTTAACACTTTAGAAACTCCTATAAATACCTCTTTACCATACTCTCTTTTGAGGATTTTGGTAATTCAATCAATTTAAAAGAGTTTCCCTAATCTTTAGCAATCTCATATTTGAAGCTCTCATGTAATAATGTATATCATATTCCTTGGATGAGTAGGAAAAAGATATTGGAAACCTCATACTTGAAGCCATTATAATCAATCATAACTTAATCTCTAATGCATTATCAAATATGGGAAGGCAAGGTTGGGATTTTAAAAATATTCCCAATTCTCTAGACCTAAGTACTTTTAAGGAAATGTGGTCTCTATTGAACTCCTTCCTACCATAATATGAATTAGGGAGAAGTTGTAACTCTCATATACATCTTGAAAATTTTAAATTTTCTCTTTTATAACTATAAAAAGTATAGTTTCAAGCCTACCATTGCATAGATCATGAAATTTTGAACATTTTTCCTTTTTACAGCTCCTCAATCTGAGCTAAGGAGCAAAAGTTATGACCCCTTCTGCGTAGGCTCTCCAAGGGTATTTCGCCGGCGGAATAGGGTTGGGACAAGCTCTTCAAACCATATTCCTCTGGCAAAATACACTCAGAGGGTCTATTAAAAAGGTACTATTTATTTTTCCTAGGTCATCCTCAGGAACTATAAAGAGGATATTTGCTCAAATTTTTATGATCCAAGCAATGGTGAAAGCAAAAGAATGGATTTTTTAAAGTCATAAAATAAGTCACTACTTGGACATTATATATGTATATTATATAAAGGTATATTTATATCTATATCTATTTATCAATGTTTCATATTTACTTACATATTCCTTGAAATAATTTGGAATTTTTTGCTCCTAAAAAATGACTTGAGCCTATATATTTTGACCCCTCCCATCTTTTGTCTGCTCGTCGCTCGAGGGTTTTTGCTTGGAAAATGGAAACCCCTGACTCCACGTATGCGACAAAGATGCTAAGGACATCCATAGTGGGTGGGGAGATGATAAATTAAGAGTGATGAAAGAAGAATGTGCTTGTAGAAGGACTAGGATGGACGAAAGAAGGGAATGTGATAATTATATTATTCTTGTCTTCAATCACTTTATTTCATAGATTTAAATGTATTAAAAATCTATCATCTCATATGTCTCTCACATTACGGTCTTGCATCTTTTACTTCACTCAATCGATGACTCACCTCTCTAAACTTATTTAGTCGATTTCACTTTATTCGAAGTCCAACTTATTATATACAATAAATATCTCATTATGAGAATCTAATAATTATATCATTCTTGTGTTCCATCACTTTATTTTATAGATTTCAATGTACTCAAAATCTCTGGTCTCACATGTTGAGGCATTACGGTCTTGCATCTGCAAGTCTAACTTATTATATAAAATAAATATCTCATAATGAGAATCTAATAATTATATCATTCTTGTGTTCCATCACTTTATTTTATAGATTTCAATGCACTCAAAATCTATCGTCTCACATGTCTTGCATTACGATATTGCAGCCTCTCCCAATTCTTTATTCTAAATCTTTCATCTCACATTATGAGTGTGCAATTCAATAAATCTCTCTCTAGTCGTTTGTCTTCTACATCTCGCCCGCTGCTTTACAACCAAACACTTCTTCCACTTTGCTCTAATTACCTTCCTCCTCTCCTGAAGCTTACTCCTTCTGTCTTGCGAGAGCCTTATAGCAAAACAATTCTTCCACTTTGCTCTCATTACCTTCCTTGCTCTCGTTACCTTCCTCCTCTCGTTTCCATGGATCTTTTTGAAGTCATCGATTTCGTCGAGCAAGCCATTAGCACCAGCAAAGAATGGATTATGGAGAACCACGGGAAGAGGGAGGAGAGAAAGAGACATCCAGCTCCATTAACCCAGTACGAGAAGGATGAGTTTGCTTGTCAAAAGAGCTTAGAGAAGGAGGAGAGAGGAAAAATAAGTATGGCTACTAGCGAAATAGATAGATTACATTCATATAGGAGAGAGCTAACATAATTTCTAAGTGAGATATCTTTGCGTGTGGCTTCTTATGGAAGATTTCCACCCTAGGAAGCGCAAGCCATTAAGAATAAACAAAGTGCTATACAAGAGAAAATTTATAATTCCTTACTTCTCTTCTATACTTTTAACTACATCGATGATGATGAGATGAACTTAGTCCTTGAATGGGTTGAATCAAGGATTTCAAGAGAAAATAGATTTGCTTTCTACTGAGAGGCTTATTGTAACTTTTGGTGTTTGTCAACACCTTTATAAATATTATGAGAGTTTGCTACGTCCAGTTGTAACATTTTAAGGTGTTTCCTAAACACCATTATAAATATTAAGAGAGTTTACAACTACTGAATCTTATTTTTTGGTGTAATTTATATGAGGCTTATTGTAACTTTTGGTGTTTTTTAACACCTTCATAAATATTGTGAGAGTTTGCTTAATACTGTAACTTTTGAAGGTGTTTGTTAACACCATTATAAATATTAAGAGAGTTTACAACTATTGAATCTTATTTTTTGGTGTAACTTATCTGAGGCTATGTTAGACTTTATAATTTATTTTTCATCTCCTTTAAAAATATAAAAAAAATTGCTTGTTTTTATGTTTTCATCTGTGCTTTGAAGATTGGATTTTTTCTTAAATTTTATCAGAAAACTAGTCCAAAAGTATATGTAAAAATGAATTTGTACATTGACAAGTCCAAAATTAATGAAATAAGTGTTATGAGCAAGTTAATGGGGAAAGCATCAACATTTTCATTTAAAGATGGACGTAATTAGGAGCATCATTTCTTTTGCGATGTTCTCAAGAGCCAACATTCCGACCACATGGAAAACCAAGATTAAACTCCTACTAATCAAAGATATGTAATCCATACTAAAGAGAAACCAAAAGGCGAAGCTAATACCTAAAGGTAAAATAATAAAATGATTGCAATGACATGGATTTTTTTGGTGAACACAACACTAGAGGTCTTTCTTGCAACCTTATACATCATTACATCTTTGGCAAGTCTGCCAAAGAGGTATGTGAATAAACTTGAGCATCTGTTTAATAACAAAATATACAATTACAAGGGTTTTATCAAGCATAAGTACTAAAATATAAAAATGAAATACATCACATTATTGAGTCACCACAAACATCTTAGCACAATAGGATCACTTCTACAAACAACTCACAACAATAAATGCAACACTTGGTGAGGATCACAAAAAGGTAATTTCTTCTATAGTCTACAGGAGATAGACCAAGGATGTGTTCTCTACACTTTGAGTGTACCATGAAATAATATATGATAGCATGGTAGCAATCCTCATGGATGAGGATAAATGGATTTCATACCACGGCACCACTAGTGTTAACTTGGCGAAGAGTTTCTTCACCAAATAAAAGAACAACAACAGAGAAAAAAAAGTGATGCTGAGGATAGATGCTTTAAGAGTCTCACTAAAGAGCAAGAAAAGAACCATGCCAACCTAGTTGCCATGGCTAAAGGTGAAGAATATGAAGGAACATGGAAGACACATTTGTATTTCAAATAATAGAAACATTTATGCTTGTAATTTACATTATCGTACTATGTTCAAAATAGAGTTGGCACGCAATGAGTCTTTGATAAGAGAGTCTAATGCTTGAGGCAAGGAGCACTACCCACGGCATTTCTAATGATTGAATTTTGCCTTTGCAATAACTGAATTTGGACAAGCACCCGAGTTGATGTGTACTAGCACAATGATTGAATTTCACAAGTACAATGATTGAAGTATAAATGTCTGAACATGACACATGCCGATTGTGTAAGATGTGGTTTGAACACTTGATTATTTATCCCATGTCTCACCGGATGGTGCTTGGTTGGCATCTACAATATGACCACCATGATCCCTCATCTTTATTGTTACTTGGATGGTGTCGGAAGACAACATAGAATGTTGGGTTTAATATGACTAATGTTGAGTCCCCATTCCTCCAACCACTCACTTTTTTCATCCATTGATATGAAGCTATTATCATGGCAATTATTCATTTGCACTATCTCCTTCTACTTTCTCATTAGCAAGCATCCTTAAAAACTATTGTATATGCATAGTACTTGCTTTTGGTATTTTAGTTTTTCTTCTACCAAATAATGCTTCAAGTGCTTCTTGGTTTTTTTTGTCTTTGACATCCAAGATACTATGATTGTTTCTATGGGTTTCTTTGAAGCCGCGGCTCCTGGTTTGGGACCCATTCTTTTTTTATACAATTAGTATACAATGTTTGGTTATCCATTTTCCCCCATCTACCTCTTGGCTCATACCATACTTGTTATAAATGTCGTTGCTCTCCCATGACCATCTCTCTTCACACCCACTCTTTGGCAACCCAAAACTTCACATTCTCATATTCATCATTTGATGGTCGAATTGTGTTGACTCTGTGTCAACATGGACTTAAGTAGCAAAGAATGTGTGTGTAAAGTAGTGGCAAGCTCCACTTGTACTTGAAGGCTAGGAATGATATCTCTTAGGAATCCAACATCCATGTTCTACATGCAAGTTCTACATACAATTTCTACCTGCAACTTCTACATGCAACATGCAATTCCTACATGCAACTCCCACATGCAACATGAAAGTTCTACATACGACGACTCCATGTAGTTCCTACATGCAAATCCTACATGCGACATGCAACTTCTATATGCACATCCTAGATGCAAGTTCTACATGTAGAGAGAGAAACTCTTACAATTCCTACATGAAAAGAGAGAAGCTCCCCAACTTGTATAAATATCCCATAATGGAATGAAGCCTACACTCTTTGGGACATTGTGTTGAGGTCTACCTTGGTGTTCCATGCAATTGTCTCCAAGTGTCCATGTTCCCTTGCACTACATGCCCAAAAGCATGTCCTAACCTTTCCTCCTTCTCCCCTTTCCTCCAACCTTGCAACTCCTCCTTTCCCTCTCCTCCTCCATTCTTCTCTCTCCCTCCCCCACCCCCATGCTCTTAGGGGATGAGCATTTTTCGAGCAAAAATGTACGAGCAATATGAGCAGTGGACCTTTAGTCATGTCTAATTTGATATCTTCAACATTTATATTTTTTCAATAAGCATCATGTGCAAAAAAGTTAAGTAAACATAGTGCTTATTCCAAACATTTAACAAACAACTCATAGTCAAATGGTCTAAGATTTAAGGAAGATTGGATTCAGAGACATGGATGGTGCATGGATGGAGTAGTTATACTCATAATTCTTGCATATTTTAATAATTATTTAAGTAAGAAAATCAAACAAAAAAAATCACCACTTTAGAGCTATAAAAGCTACCAAAACTATCGAAAGATCTTGTAGCCACCACCAATGTACATTTATTAGATTGATAATTTCTATAAAAGGACCACAAAACAGAACCTATAATGTGGTGAGCAAGACACTGCTGATATACAACTCTCAAAAATACCGTGGCCAACAAAATATTATTAATATTGTTGAGAGTTCACGCTCAACATCATGTGATCATGTGTGCATAGCACCATCATGTGATCATATGTGCATAGCACTAACCTTATAGAGTGCTATAAAGGAAAGGGTTAGATCCCCTAACCCTAACCCTAAAAGGGTTTGTATATATTCTATTTTTTCAACTAAATCTAGTGTATAGTTAGTCATTTGTGGTGTGCTCTCTAGTTGTGCCCTCTCTCCTCATCTCCACTCTTCTCCTCTCCCCTCTTCATATTTTGTCATGGTATCAGAGCATGGTTCTGCCTTCCACTGAGGCATTGAGATTCTTGAGAGTGTGAGAGAGATTGTGAGATTGAGAGTTCTCTTGAGTGATTGTGAGATTTTTCCCTTCACTTCCGTTGAGAGAAAATTCCGTCCATTTGGTGAGATATTTCCGTTCATCTCCTTCAAGAGTTTGTGAAAGATTTTCGTTCTTCTGTGAGAGAATTCTATTCTTGAGAGATTGAAAGATCTACGGTGAGAGAGAGTGTTCTGCTTCCTTTGTACTTGGAGTAAGAAAGGAAAGATAGGGAGTCTTATCTCTGCAAAGAACAAGTAAAGCTTTAGTGAGATCTCTCTTCGAAGAGAGAAGAGAAAGAGTTATGTTTGGAGCTCAAGTCCTATGAGACTCCAAGTCTCTCATGTAACTGGAGAGCTCCAATTGCTTCGACTCCTCCAAGTCCACACAGCTTCATCCGCCAGAGCCTTCAACACGACCATCAATAGCCTCAAGTGGAATATCAACAGTCTTCAGAATACCGAGGATGCAGGCCTTAGCCCGTATCTGCCAAACCACTGTTGCAACGACCGAGCACCGCAATCTCTCCAACAGCAGCTTCCACTCCTCCCCATCGAGCCTTTCTCCAACTACAAATGCCACCGACGGACTTCATCGACGTGCCTTCTCCACCGCATGCTTCCAGTAGCCGCCTTTGTCAAACAACACTCCTGCTCCATAAGCCGTAGCCATCGCTCAGCCTTTCGAACGTCGCCCTCCAAGGCGGCTTAGTAGTCTACTCGATTGCTTGCACCAGCAAATAACAACAAGCTCCATCAACGGCCCCCTACAAGCCTCCATCCGAACGACTACAGCAGCATGCAACGAGATCCTCCAACGAAGGGCCTCCATCAATCGACCGATTACAGCTTCACAACTAGCAGCTCCGCCCACCGACAGCTCCTTTGCCATCGTAAACGGCGCCAACACAGCTAGCACCAACGATGCTCTAGCGACGGGCTTCCTCTTCAACAGAGCTCCAATCGGCCTCTCCAACGGAAACGACGACGGAATCTTCAAGATTCCGTCGGCATCTCAACAGATTCCGTGAGCTTCTCCAAGCGACACGTGGCAACCTTATCTTATCTATCAGCCACGTCATCAAGCCCGCCTAGTGCCACATCATCCCTATCGATCGATTACAACTTCGCAACCAGCAGCTCCGCCCATCGACAGCTCCTTCGCCATCGTAAATGGCGCCAACACAGCTAGCACCAACGATGCTCTAGCGACGGGCTTCCTCTTCAACAGAGCTCCAATCGGCCTCTCCAATGGAAACGTCGATGGAATCTTCAAGATTCCGTCGGCATCTCAACAGATTCCGTGAGCTTCTCCAAGCGCACATGTGGCAACCTTATCTTATCTATCAGCCACATCATCAAGCCCGCCTAGTGCCACATCATCCCTATCTATCTGCCACGTGTCACATACTTATCCACTTGCCATGTCATCAGGCACCCGGATGTGCCATGTGTAGCTTTATCCTCTGCCACATGGCAACCTTGTCTCCAAGTGCCACATCATCTGCCACATCAGCATCGGCAGCCACGTCATCACTGACTGCCACATCACCTGCCATGTCATTAGTGACACGTAATCAGCCACGTCACCTGTGCCACATCAGCATTGCCACATCACCTTGCTGATATCATCTATGCCACCTCAGCATTGCCACCTCAGCAGCCCAGTCAGCACTGACCCTTGCAGGCACAGTCGCTTGCCAGACACACTGTGCACACACTGCATGTGCACACTCCTGCCACCTCAGCACAGAGCTTCACAGGCACACCTCTTGCTAAGCACAGTGCCACATCATCACTGCATGTGACTCACAGTGACACATCATCATTGAGCACCATTTGCACTTCTTTTGCCCCTCCACCTAGATCAAGTCGTATCTCTTGATCCAGGAAGAATTTGAGGGTGCTCCAAAAAGGAAAGTCGCTCGTTTTTTTGTGCTCTACGCGCTCTCACATCACGCACACATTTTGGCGCAAGTTACACTCACATTTCAGCCTCGCCGACAAAACCACTTCCTTCACGCACATTTGCCTCTACATCGACGCATCTGACCCAGCACTTAAAAAGAACAAAAGAAAAGGAATTATTTGCTGCTCTTTCATCGATCGACGGTTGGTTTAGATCTAGATCAGAGTAGACTAGATCGCCATAGAGGGGACACTTTGAATTTCCCCAAGTTGCCAATCTAAGCCATGCCCGAAATTCCCGACTAGTACCTAGTCCATACGCTCACATCCGATTTCACATCATTACATTACCTAAAACCTTACGTTCATCAGTTCAGTGAGCAGACTTCAGAGTTCAGAGGCATTGCAGATTGATTCAGTGGGCAGATATCACTTGATTTCACACACACATGCCACCATTGTAAAGCCTATTCGGCTATCTCACGGCATTGTGCACATCATTTTCAGCCTTGTAAAGCCTCTTGGCTATTCCTGGCATCATTGCCACAAGCCTTGTAACACAGATCAGATTTTATATACTGCAATTCTATCTTCATCGACGGTACAGAGATTTCACTTGGCATCTTCAGTGTATTTGCAGTTGATTCATACAGAGATTTTTCAGGACACTTTTTGAGTACATTTTCTTGCACCATGTCGACTAGCAACCTCAATCTGGAGGCATCTGCTAAGTTAGACAACTCCAATTACGGTACATGGAAATACCGAATGGAGACCATTCTTGTGCTTCAGGACAAATGGGAGTATGTTGATGGATCTACACCTAGACCATTGGCCGATCCAACCACCAGTAGCTCTACTCCATCTGTTGTCACATCACCAGTAACGGAATCTACAATGGGATCTACATCTACACCATCAGTTTCCACACCAGTAGCAGATCCTGCCATTGCCTGAGCTCAAGCAGAATGGGATAAGAAAGACAAGTATGCCTATCACCTGATCAAGCAGAATGTGCAAGATGTCATGCTAGGACAACTCAACACAGTCAAGACATCAAAAGAAGCATGGGATATGTTCGCAGCTCTCTACGAGTCCAAGAACACATCCAAGATTCTCACCTTGAGAAACCAGATCAACCAGAGTTTTCACAACAGCAGTGAAACCGGTCATGCTTATGCACTCCGCATAAAAGACTACAACAATCAACTTGCAGCAGCAGAGGAGAGACTATGAATCCCACAGAAATGGTTCAAGTAATCCTGAATGGACTAGGAGAAGGATATGAGAATCTAGTCCAGAGTATTGCCATCCAACGGCAAATTCCAACACTGGAAGAACTTCAGTCAGTTCTACTTGGTGAAGAACTCAGGACTCAGGCCATTCAAGCACGTAAAGGTCATTCTAATGATCAGGCATTCACAGCTTCAGACAGAAGCAGAGGCAAAGGCAGAAACAGAGGTAGATCATATCAGAAAAGTGGTCATCATCAACAAAATCAAAGTCAGAATCAGCAACAGCATCAGCATCAGCAGCATCCTCAGCAACATCAAAATCAGCAAAGAGGAAATCATTCCAATCGAGGAAGATTCCAAGGACGAGGGAATGCATCCACCAATGTGTCAAACATTCAGTGCAACTACTGTCACAAGTTTGGACACTATGAAAGAGATTGCTGCAAGAAGCAGTACGACCAAGGCGGTCAATCCAGCAGTAATCGAGGGAATTCTCGAGGAAGAGGAAATCATCGTGGTGGACATTCTAGTCACAGTCATTTTGCAAATGAACATGGAAATATGTTTCTTGCAAGTGAGGAATTGCATCAGACTGATACAATGCACCTAAACAATGCACCTAAACACTGATTTCAATCCCAAAGAGGATTTCAGCTATCAAGTCGACCAAGTGGAACAGGATCCTTGGTACATCGACAGCGGTGCATCATCCCATATGACAAATCATCAGGAATGGTTCACAGAAATGAAGCCATTAGAAGGACAAAAGAATGTCATAGACAATACACCGAATCCAGTTCAAGGGACAGGTGTTATCCCTATGAACAATTTCACTGGTACAAAAGCATAAGTCAAAGATGTGCTCTATGTTTCGAAGCTCAGCAAGAACCTTTTGTCAGTAGGTCAAATGACGGAACACAACTACAAAGTCATCTTCGACGGTGATGAATGCACTATCAGAGACAAATCCAAAAGAGGTCAGCTAGTAGCAAAAGGTGTCAAGGAAGGATGCTTATACAGGATGCTAGCTACAGTACCAGACAAGCATGCCATGTCAGCTCAAATGCAACAGATGCCACTATCTGCAAAATGGCACAAGAGATATGGTCATGTCAACTTCAAGTACTTGTTAGATCTCAGGAATCAGAATATGGCAATTGGGATTCCGAAGCTACAGTTTCTTGGAAAGGTTTGTGAAGCATGCTACTTCAGCAAACAAAAGCGAACCAACTTTGTCAAAAGTACCTCTCGTGCACGAGGTATTCTTGATTTGATTCATACAGATGTATGGGGTTATGCCCACACCCGCAGCATCAATGGTTCACTTTACTACTTGACCTTCATCGACGACTATAGCAGATATTGTTGGGTCTACTTTCTGAAAGAGAAATCTGAAGTGTTTGCCAGATTTCAAGAATTCAAAGCCATGGTAGAAAACCAAACAGGCAGAAAGATCAAGGTCATGAGATCAGACAGAGGAGGTGAATACATGTCTTCAGCATTCATGAACTTTTGCAAAAATCACGGCATTCGAAGACAGTTCACATGTGCAGATACTCCTCAGCAGAATGCAAGAGCTGAAAGGAAGAATGGGACTTTAGCAGACAGTGCTAGAGCAATGCATAGTAAAAAGCACCTTCCGAATCAGTATTGGGCAGAAGCAATAGCTACAGCAAACTACTTGCTTAATCGGCTTCCTACTGAACCGATACAAGGTATGACTCCTTATGAAGCATTCACTGGACACAAGCCACGCATTGGGCATCTCCGCATATTTGGTTGCATAGAATATGCCCACATACATGATGATCATCGCAGGAAATTGGATGCGAAGTCACGCAAATGCATCATGGTTGGCTACAATGAAGAAAGCAAAGCATACAAATTGTATGATCCCATCAACCGCAAAGTCATTATCTCCAGAGATGTAATCTTCGATGAGGAATCAGAATGGAAAACCTCACCTACACAGGAGATAGAAGCATCGTCTTCACAGTCATCTACAGAACAGGCTGATGAAGAAGAGCAAGAATTGCCCGCAACACCCCAAGCAGCACCACAGCAGCTCAGACGGTCTACTAGGGAAAGTAGACCACCAGCCAGATTGACATATGCTCAGAAAGGCAAAGCAATTCAGGTGGAAACCACCAACTATGCTCTTATGACTACCATCATGGCTACAGAAGAGCCAGTGTACTTCGAAGACGTAGTAGACAAGCCAGAATGGCAAACTGCTATGAATGAAGAAATGGATGCTTTGTATAAAAATAACACTTGGGAATTATGCGACCTTCCACCAGGAAAGAAGGCCATAGCCAACAAATGGGTATACAAAGTGAAGTACAATCCAAGTGGCAGTATTCAGAGATACAAAGCCAGATTAGTTGCAAAAGGATTTGCACAACAATATGGTCAAGACTATGATGAGACTTATGCTCCAGTAGCAAAGATGGATTCCATACGGTTCTTGATATCACTAGCGACACTCAGCAAATGGAATGTGTATCAGCTCGATGTAAAGAATGCATTTCTCAATGGTTATCTAGACGAGGAAGTCTACATGCAACAACCAGCAGGTTATGTTGAACCAGGAAAGGAGAACAAGGTTTGCCATCTCAAGAAAAGTCTCTACGGCTTAAAGCAAGCACCCAGAAGTTGGTACAACAGAATTGACAAGTATTTTGCTGATCTGGGATACATGAAGTCCAATGCAGATCATACTCTCTACTACAAAGTTCAAGGGGAAGACATTACTATTGCACTTTTGTACGTAGATGATCTGATTGTGACAGGAAGCAAGGATAGCTTCATCAAAAAATTGAAACAAGACTTATCTACAGAGTTCGACATGAAAGATCTTGGACTTATGCACTATTGTCTTGGAATTGAGTTCTGGAGAGATTCAGATAGCACATTCATGAGTCAGCTCAAGTATGTTGACAGTATCCTGAAGAAGTTTCATATGGCAGATTGCAAGATTGCAGCCACTCCCATGGAAGAGAGTTTGAAACTTACTAAAGATTCAAAAAAGCCTACAGTCAATGACAGATACTACAGGCAACTCATTGGATCTCTTATATATCTGACAATCACACGGCCAGATATTTGTTATGCAGTAAGCTCATTAGCACAGTTTATGGCAAATCCAAAACAGTCTCACTGGAATGCAGCCAAAAGAGTCTTGAGATACATCAGAGGTACAAGACAGTTTGGGATAGAATACAGAGGAAGTCATCCATGGTTGCATGGATACTGTGACAGTGACTATGCTGGAGATCATGAGACCAGGAGATCGACATAGGGATATGCATTTTTCCTTGGTCAAGGTGCTATATCATGGTTGTCAAACAAACAACCAACTGTTTCTTTGTCTTCGACTGAAGCAGAATATAGGGCACTCACTACAGGTGCATGTGAGGCTATATGGCTCAGAAGACTATTGTCAGAAACATATTACTTTGATGAGTCAAAGCCAACAACAATATACTGTGATAATCAATGGATTGGCCAAAAATCCAGTATATCACTCCAGGACAAAGCACATTGATGTCAGAGAGCACTTCATCAGAGAAAGAGTGTTACTTGGTGACATCACATTGCAGCATTGTGATAGCAAAGAGAATGTTGCAGACATCTTTACCAAACCACTCGGTAAAGAGCTATTCGAGAAACACCGACTAGCTCTTGGTTTGATGCAGAGGAAGGACATTCCCATTAAAGGGGTGTGATGGAATGTAATGCTCAGTCCTTCTTTGATTCCCCAGAATCATCATCTTGAGGGAAGGCCTACTTCATGATGTTGATCTTGAGGGAAGGCGTTGAGAGTTCACGCTCAACATCATGTGATCATGTGTGCATAGCGCCATCATGTGATCATATGTGCATAGCACTAACCTTATAGAGTGCTATAAAGGAAAGGGTTAGATCCCCTAACCCTAACCCTAAAAGGGTTTGTATATATTCTATTTTTTCAACTAGATCTAGTGTACAGTTAGTCATTTGTGGTGTGCTCTCTAGCTGTGCCCTCTCTCCTCATCTCCACTCTTCTCCTCTCCCCTCTTCATATTTTGTCAAATATATGTATAGATATACTGTGTCAAGTAGATGACTATCAAAATGCACCAAAAAAATCAACACAAGCCATATTGTGGTCATTTAATATCTGTATGCACCTATGCAAGTCCCTTTGCTATAACCACATGTGGAGATAAATGCCCTTCTCAGCAAGTAGGTAAAGCTTGGTAGATTTCTTGGCTACTTAGTGCAGACTCATGAATGAACGTATGTATCTTCTCATCTAGACCCATGTATTGCATATATATGTAATATAGATGTGTGCATGGTATATATCCCTTTCCTCCTTGAGAATGGCCCACAAAGTTCAAACATGCAAATGAAGGGAACACTGAAACCACAACATTGTACTTTTTTCCTTTTCTATGTGATCTTGGAGTGGAAACCAGGTACTCCATATGCTCTCTAGGGACAACTATATTAACATTGTGAACAACACATTCCAAGGAAATAGAATTAGCTATCCTTGTTCTCATTTCACATGTCACCTCATTTACCCACTCCACAACCATGCCATCCCTTGTGCTCAGTGTACCTGTTAAATCACCAGATTTGTCCCTAGTGCATTGCTTCTTTAATCTAAATCCTCAAGCTACTAATAACCCCATTTCCTCCTCATCCAAGCTTGCCCCCTTCTCAATAGGCCAATTCCTAGGCACCTCAGGTGGTTTTCCTTTAATGCAATTTGATGGTGTCTATGTGTGGTCCATGTTATCTCTCCAAAACCAAATCGATTGCCTTTGAATGCCTTCTTTGGTGTTGATTCTCCCAAATAAGGTGCTCAAAGGAAAATAGAGATCTTGCTTATTCCATTGGGAGAGAAGCTTGGAAAACCATGCTAATTGTCTTCCATCATTTGATTGTGAGGAGTTCAAGCTAAGGTGTAGATAGTGGAAGAATGATCTTTATAAAGAAGCTACAAACATTGAGTTGAAAAACCTCCATTTGTGGTTTAAGCATCATGCACATATGAAGGACATTTCCATTCTAGAAACATGGATTGTGTGGTGGCATGCAAGAGTAGTTCATTGGGGAGAATACATTCTCAAGCTAGTTCTATTGTTATTTCATTCACAATTTTATTGTTTGTTGTTTATTGGAAACTAATCTATGCTATGACACAGGGCATGGGCGGATCTGACAAGTTCTTGGTTCCTAAAGCAAACCTTGTAGAGTCAGTGCATGGAGGTTGGTTGGCATCTAATGATGGAGTGAAATATGTCACATTAAAAAATGTTTGCGAGACAGATATGACAAGTGCTTTGCTACAAACTGCAAGATACACAGAATATCTAAAGGGACTACACGGGTTGTGGACCTAGTTTGGAAAAGCTATCTCGAAGGCACTCTTATGGGGACTTAGGCAGCAACTCACACAAGTTCACTGATCTTACTAATGAGGTGGCTAGCAAGCTAGATGCAGCTATTGGAGGTCAAGATTGTATGGATGATTTGAAGATTGTGGGAAGGAACCGATCAAAATCTCTCTTAGAAGCAATGTATGCAAATTATTCACACTATCTAGAATACTAGTATGTAAATCATCCAAGAAAGGGAAAAACAAATACCCCACAATCTTGAAAACAAATAAATATGCTAAAGAAGAGGTAATATGCAAGATATGTGGGCTATGAGAAGAACTAATGTAGGTACTGAGGTGAGGTGTCAAGGATACTTACATGACAAAGGAATCAAATGCCACAAATTGATAGATCACAAGGGTAGGATGGGAAAGGTAGGTGTTCCTGCACCTACCTATTGCATACCAATTTTCTTATGCCTCATCAGCCAGGCCTCATCAGCCACCATAAACCCTTTAAATTGAGACTTTGGGAACCCCTCCTTCTCCATGACTCTATTTAGTAGTTCCCAAAAAAGGATTTGCCCGCTTCTGTATCCTCAACCTTGAAATCCCTGATAGTAATAGTTTGTAGCTCTTGCATGAAAGGGTTGTAAACATGGCATGCCATTGTATTCCAATCATGCATAAGTTTGACAAAATCAAAGCAAACTTAGCATGATCCTAACTCTCCACCTGGCCTCATCTTGTTCACTAGATCAACACCACTACCATGGCCCTTGGTAGAGATCTTCAAACCATGACATCTTTCAAATGAAGAAAATGCAAGTTGACCAAGGAACACCATGCTCCGAAAATAATCATATACACACTTTCTTTTCAGTTGTGAAAGAGCATCATAACCATCTACAAATGATCCACTTTCAATTTGGGCCTCCCTTTTCCAATGTGCAAGCCTAGAGTTAAGAACATGTAACATCGAAATTCCATTACTTATTTTTCAAGAAAACATTGCCTACTTTCAATCACATTAAATGGACAAGTATGCACATACCTTCTCATATCCAAAGTAATCTTCTCTAGTAATGATGTCAATTCAGTATCACTCGGATTTTGAATCATCTTGAATAACGACATCCAATATTTTTTTTAAAACTAAAATCTTTTGCAAGGCCGTAGGTCTTCCCATCCCATTTCTTTTTTATGAGATCGATCGACCTAGCCTTAAATTCCTTCGCATCATCTCTAGAACTTCCTTCACCAACTAGATGAAAATGATACCTTGAGTGTATAACACACCTCTTAAATTGTATATTACCCTTGCAGTGTGGGTAACATAAGAATAGCATAGATGGGCACTCTTGCTCGTAAAAAGGATGAGCTCCACAATGCAAACACTTAAGAGTACTGTGTTTGCCAACATATGACCTTTGAGGACATACTCGTGATAGTTTGCCTTGCCAATGCTTCTCATTGGCCTCTTTGGTTCTCTCCAACAAATTTTTCATCGCAAATGCCCACCACATCTTTGAATTCTAACCACACCATCAAGTCCTATCATGTTACTTGTTATATCATCTATCCAAACATGGCTATCATATTTTCTCATTAGGGGAGAATTGGGGTCTCAAAAGGGCCTCATAAGGAATAGGTTAAGAAATGGATTAGGCCTAATGAAAGCCCTATTGTGGGGTCTAAGGGAGTCCTAACCCCCCCTACCTAGGTGGGTTAAGCATAGTTGAGCCCACCTCTTACACCTCTTATAACTAGCAAGGGGCCACCACTTACAATAAGGAGAAGGCAGTTCTCCCAAAGTCAAAATTTTGAATTTTGAATTTGAACTCCCTCTCTCTCCATCCTCCCCCTCCCATCAAAATTTGAATTTTGAATTTGAACTCCCTCTCTCTCCCTCCTCCTCCTTTCCTCTCCCTCCTCCCTCAAATTCAAAATTCAAAATTCAAAATTTTGAAATTTGAAATTTGAATTTGAACTCCATCTCTCTCCCTCCTCCTCCCCCCACCCTCCCATCAAAATTTCAAATTTGAATTTGAATTCCCTCTCTCTCCCTCATCCTCCCCCCACCTCCTTGCCTCCCTCCTACCTCCTCCCTCCTCCTTCTCTTCCACACATCCCATTCCTCCTCCTCCTCCTCCTCCTACCTCCCCCCTCCTCCCTCCCTTCTCCTCCTCCTCCCTCCGTCCACACGGTGCCTCCTCCTCCCTCCTCCCACATGCATCCTCCTCCTCCTCTCCCCTGCTACTTTTTCATGCTCCTCCTCCTACCTCATGCTCATCCATGCTCCTCTGCCCTCATGCTCATGCTTGCTCCCCCTTTTGCTTCTCCTTCCTCCTGCTCATGTGGAAGGCATGCTTAGAGACAACTTCTTAGAGGTAGGGCCTTCAAGTGTGAATCAAGTAGTTCTCATGATAGATGATGAGGAGATAGACTATGACTTTGATGCACCTCTTTATTAGTGAGTAATTTGTTTGATGTACATGTATAATTTAAGCATGGTTAGATACTGACTGATTGGACTTAGTGTTCTTCCTTGCTATGCAGAAGATGTGGCTACCTAAATGGCAAGAGATAGCACATTTGGTGGAGAGGCATCGTGGACATCTAGGCTACATAGATGACTTAGCTAATGAGGTCCAGAGAGCATGTCCTAGCTTTTTATGGATTGATGCAAAACTTAATTTCTCATTTTTTCATTATCATCTCATGTAGACTTAACTTCTTATTGATGGATACCCATTACCTTCTCATGAAAACCTTAACTTCTTATGGATTGATAGACTATGGCTTTTGAATCAAGTAATTATAATGTTCTTTGTCCTAATAATATGAACAAATCATAGTTATTTTTTGTAACGTAGTGCAAGGGCATATTCTATTTGGTGAGTTTTTTCATGTGGAGTTTTTGAGTTTTTCTCTGTAGCATTAGGGTTCTTATTACCATTCAAGAGAAGTTGTTACATGTCTCCACTAGCATCTCACATCTCAAAAAGAAATACAAAATAGCTTACTATATGTAGCAAAAGAATTGATGATTGTGTCTCAATAAATAAAGTATGATGAAAAGGGAAAAGCATATACATTAGTATAGTGCAAAGAAACTGGTACATGTTCCAAATTCTATTTGAAGAAAAAGATATATAGAATAGTGAAATTCAATGCAAAATTTGAATTTATTTAAGGCAATTGTATGACAAGGACAAAATACATACCAAATGGCTTATGATAGAATGTCTTCAGCTAAAATCCAAAACTACTATAAACTTTGTCAAATATCCAAAAATATGTAAGATTCTCTATTGAAGACAAAATTCACAAAGGATGGAATGCAGCCCCAAGCTGCCTCTTGAATCTACATTCTTTTATGGGGGTTGATGTAGACTCTAGGAGAAGTCAACAGCTGGAAGATCTCTAAAGCGCAGTGAGTCGAGGCTAGTGGATTGTCATGCAATCCATGTTTTGGCCCAAGATGCGAAGGTAAATGACATACATATGCTTGCATGGAAAAAATGTGCCTTGTGATGCATGTTGTTTGAAGTCATTGCAAGTGCATGATGGTTCATTGCAAATGCATAAATATATATGTCTTCCCCATAGGATCAGATTCAAATCTCTCAATCATGAACTCTTCATCTTCATTCACATTCTGGACCAGGGGTCACAATAGTTGCCATGTGTATAGAGTGATCAATACAATTTGCAGCTGCTTTTGAGATGCTTGTCCTATGCTTCAGCTTATGATGACTACTTGTAGGAGTTATGTTTCATGAGAGGTTTGGAGTTTGATCCCCACTAGATATTGTGTCATTTGTAGCAATGTTGCCTAAAATCTTAGAAACATCCAGAATAAAACCAGATCTTTGTGGGTTCCTTATTTATGGACTTGTCAAGCTAACTCCCATTTTCACTTGCCACTATTCAGGGGATATTGGAGCACCAATAATGTTTTTACTTAGTGACCATGCATGTCTCACATCATCCCCACCGAACCAAAAAAATTGCACTCTCTAACCATGGATGTGGTTTATTCTACCCTTGAAGCAAGGCCTTGAAGCAAGGGGTAGGATTTTCTTGCATGTTATTCTCATTAATTAGTTTTCCACACTTACGACCCAAACTTGAAATCCATGATTGGAAACACACTGCCTCACTCCACCCTACGAATGGTCCAAAAAAAAATCATGAATTTCTTTTTCTTGTACCTGAACACATGTGTCATGGTCCTATTGCATTGTTTGGACATGGGGGGTTGATGGAGGAATGTCTAGACTCTCTTCAAAATCTAGAACTCTTTCAGTAGATGTGTGTGGACCTCTCCTAGCTTGAATCCCATATTCAAAATCATGGTGGCGGTGAGACTCATTCATACCTAAGGGCTCTCGTAGCCTTTTCTTTTATTGAACACTCTCCACATCCCCTTGGAGATGTTGTTGATCACTGCATATTCTAGCTGCACCGACTGCAGAATTTGCAACTCTAACGGCAAGTGAAGGCTAATGTAAGTTGATCTTGTGTGGCCTATGTGGTGAAGCAAGTTCTCCAAAGAAGGACCCAATCCGATATGCAATCCTTGTGCATGTTGCTCACACCTTGCAATTTGTAACAATGCAGTTGTTAAGTCCCCAACTCAGGCATCATATAATGGGATTTGCCTTATATAACCAACTCCCATGCTTTGACTCTGCCAAGTTTTTCCATGGAGTATTGGCAAGTGACTATGTGTCCATGATCTGCAAATAAGTTCTAATCAATAAAGAATTTTCTTTGTCCATGATCTACAAATAAGTTCTAATCAATAAAGAATTTTCTTTGACATAACAAACTTTCAATTTTAATCAAGTAATTAATGATAATCTTTCACAGTTAAAACACTTGCCTCAACCATGAAGCTATCCCAATGAGTGACCTTGTCCTCCCACCATGACATCCATTGATCCAAGAATGGAATGTCTTTTGAACTTGCATGGTTATTCTCCACCATGTTCTAATGATTCGTGATTGCTCTTGTGTAGCTTCCCTAAACTTTTTATATATGTATTTGTTTGTTATCCTTTAGAGACCTTGTTCCCAATGGAAAATACATGACCACTCTCATCCTTCCATAACATTTTCTGGCCCACCATTATAGACAATACAAACTGCTTGCAAATTTGCTTGGGCCACATCAACCATAAACCCAAAGAACTCGGCTTCATCAAATCCCCATTTTCTCATAACCTCATTTATCATTCTCTAAAATAGAACTTGAGCCTCTGGATCCTCCTTCTTAAACTCACAGGTGGCAATGGTTAAACAATTCCCACACACTACAATACCAAGTTCTCATTCTCTTTAAGATTTCACACAGAAATTCTTTTTGTAATATACTACACAAATGCATAACTTACAACTATTTAGTTATACCTGGGATCATAGACATGATCTGCCATTGTCGTCCAACCATGCACTCATTGAACATGATCTCGGGGGGTTCACCTCATAAAATTTTAGTGTACCATGTGCATTCAAAAGGACGGGTATTTAAATTTAACTTTTTGGAAAATTTTAATAGGTTTACAATAACAAGAGGGGTTTTTAAATTAAAGTTTAGAAAAAAATCACTTAGTTCATAAGTAAAGAGGGGTGTTTTTATTAGGGGGAAATTTTCTCAGGGGGGTCACTCATCATATGTAACCCTATCACGTGAGTTCAACAGAAGGATATTTTTTATTTCTAAAATTTACAGAAATAAATATACATAAGGGACTATTTAAAATAGTTTTGGAAAAAATTTATAGATTTGTATAGAAAAGGGGTATATTTTATTAATGAAAAATTTACAGATAAGGGATTTTAGAAATATGCCTTGAACGCACGTGGTATAGAGGGTTTATACATAGTGACCCCCCCGAGGAAATTTTTAGTTAAGGGGTTTTTTAAATACACCTTGAATGCACGTGATACGTAGGGTTTCTAGGTAGTGAACCCCCCGAGAACATGATCAAAATGCACCCAAGACTTTTCAAGGTCACCACCAAGATGCATCCCGTTCACTAGATCAACTCCTGAACTTCTACCTTTACTTGACATTTTCATCACATAGCAATTCATCCATGGATTCACTAGGAAACAAACACCCTTGAAAAAACTCATATCTTACATGTTCTTTCAAGTAAATGATACACTATAATGAATCTTGTTGTGCTTGTCATGACGATAGTGCCTCCTATATCCATCTTCAGAACCTAAGCATGATATCCATTCCAATAGTCATTCAAATTTTCCAAATGCCAAAAAGCCAAAATAATTTTTCTAAAGAAAGCAAGACTAACCTCCTTTGGTTAGTGGCAGCTTGGAGTTGTTGAAGGAGGTTTTCCCACATGTCCATTGACATTGTAGTGGACACATCAGGAACCTTAGTTGCAGACAAAAGATTATTTGAAATGATTTCCTTGGCCAATTCTTTCTCCACTCTTCTTGCACCAACATTTTTCATATGCAACACTTTCTCTTGTACCATTTTACGCGTGCTTTTTCCAATTGTTGTCTACTTTCAACATGACAAAAAGGATGATCATGGTATCCAACATGTATTGCTAACCTTGTGAAACCTACACCTTCTGGCTCACAGTAATAGTTTTTTGCAGAACATCGAGACACACAAGCTGGTTGTTCTTCACAATACAAACATTCAAGACTACCATACTCAACATCAACTTCTACTATCTCAAGCACATTTATGATTCTGCCTCTCCACTCAAGAATATTTTATCTACTGTGTCTTAGGAGATAAACACACAATGGATTGGTGCATTCAAAAGACCCACTGCAATGATTGACTCTAACCTTTGCAGTTTTCTACAATGCTGCAATAGAAGTGGGGTTGGTTCTTGACCAAGTGTGTGGATCATATACCTGTTGCATCCCATCCATTCCACTCATATTCACATCTACAAGAGGAAACTCAAAGATGATATTCCCATTGGAGTAAGAAGGTAAATCTTTGACATAGTGATGCTCATCAGCTTGCTACATGTATTTAGCAATAATAGACATTGGAGCAACTCTCATAACCTCCTCTCTCAAACTAGCATTTTCACACATTGAAAAGCCATTTCTATTTGCTTTGACTTTGTGCAATGGGATGTTGGGTGTACTTGTTTGACTTGCCATGACATTGCCGTCTCTTAGTGTGTCTCTAGTAGAATTCTCTTTACTAGCCTCCAAGATTTCTATAAAGATACCATAGTTTGCATCTACCAAGGTCATACACCATGGTTCCATTGCTAAGAAGCAAAACAGGAACTCTTCTTTCTTCATTACATTTTGTCCCTCTATTATCATCCGAAAGAACCTTTTCGTAAACTGAAATACTGGCATATCTTTTCATGTGAGATTCTACAACATCTAAAGTGAAGCTTCATTTGTAATCGCTCATCATTGTCCTTGCAATAAAATTTCATGAACTTGGAATTGGAAGCCATGCTAGTGTGTCTATCTATTCTTCAAAAAGATTCCAAGTACTTAGCCAAGGACAGGAAGACAAAATAGCTCGACAATAATTATCGTTTCAACAACTATCGTTTCAACCTTCTAAAATAGCAAGAAAGGAAGAACGATATCTCTCAACCATTCAATTTAAGGTTTGAAATAGTAAAAGAGACCGTTTCTAATGTGACAATTTTTTGAAGTCATAGTTTGTCAAACTCGTTTTTTAATATGATCATTTTTTGAATAGTTTGTTAAATAAGATCTTAGTTGCACTCTCTCGCAAAGCACTCCCCCTTAGGAGTAAAACACTCCCCCTTGCCTTTCGTTGCATGTATATATTTGGAAATACAACAAAATACATCACTGAGGCACGTGCTCATCTAAAGAGCCTACAACTCAGTCACCATGAGCAAAAACCATGAGAGCAATACCCAATGCCCATTCACACAGTCATGACCATGCCAACATAGTTGGAGGAGCCAACCTCTTGAAGATATCATGAAGCATATCAACATCAGGTCGATAAAGAACATGGAGACTTAGGTTCAACATTTGCAAGTCCTTGGTCCCCATAATGGAAGAGAACGGCATGAGCATGAGTCCAGATGTCAAAAAGGAAAGGCCGTTGTAGCCAAGGGATGAGAAAATGGGTGCGCTCTCTAATGGTCTTCTCTAAGGCACCACAAAACCGATCAAATATAATAGCCTGCTTGCCACCATCGATGGTGTAGAGACAGTGTAGAGATGGCGCCACCAAAATCCAAAGCGATGGTAGGTGACATTCTAGAGGAGTCTAAGAGCATTCATTGCAAGGACTATGAGGGGCAAAAAAATTAGAGCATTGGAGTTGAGCTCATGCATCTTGCAGCCTCCTCTCCCTCAATACTTCCTTGCAACGTGACTTCCTTATAGAAAATTACCAGTTCGTCAGAACTACCTCACCATCCCCGTCTCCGGAAGAACATTACAATGCGGCCATCAAAAAATTTGGGTCTCTTATTGCAAAATGTGCATATATCGAGCTAATCTATGTATTCTTGTTTTATGCAGCTATTTGCTTATAGAAAAAGCTACATGCATGTGGATTATTCTACCAATGGTGATACGTTTTTAGGTATTTCAATACTTTGATTCTAATGTACTTTACATACTAGTTTTTAAATGTAGTGAGAAGACTGATTGTTATCTATTTTACATTCATCAAATAATGGTATTGACAAAATCCATTGCAAAAAACACATAAGTTGAGCTATGTGGGATGTACTATAAGCCTTGTTTTAGGAAAACATCAACTAATAGAGAACTAATAGAGGTGTGCAAATCGCTGAAAAAGAGATTATGAATGAGATAAGTCATGATGATTGTGAATTAAGTGAGGATATTGATGTTGGTGATCAGTCTAAAGAAACATTTTTGAAAACAAAGGTGAAGGTGAAATCGAAGAAAATTGAGGAACAAGAGAAAGATGATGAAGAACTCATTGTGTCAATTGAGTTTTCACAAGAAATTCTTCAGAGCACATTGGAGAGAATAAGAGTTGTTAGGAGAACTCTTCCTCCTAAGATTCCCTTGTGTCGTATTAAATTAAATAAAAAAATAAGAACTGTGGGTAAACAATCAAGAGAGATGGGTTTCACATTGAGAAAGGATGATTATATTGAAGAGAAGGGTTGCTTTATTTTGTCTATGGAAACAATGGATGGGGCTCATATTTCAGTTACAAAGGATGAAAAGGCCAAATGGGATGCAATATGGAAAGAAGTGAATGGTGAATTTGAAATAGAGGTCTGAAGCAATGATGAGTGGAGTGACCTCAGTGGTAAGATGGTCATTTGTTGGGATGATAATCATAGACTAGCAGGATGGACAAAGGAGATAGATGAAAATTTTTCTTTTGACAAGAGGATGCATGTGTTGTTTTCAGTCTTCCTTCATTGCCCCAAATAGAGATGACGAGGTTTGCCTAATTGGAGCACTCAATCAAATTAATGACTATGTAATTTCTTCATAGATTTGTGATAAGTCTTAAATAATATTTACTTTTTTTTTCCTTTTGATATATTTTTTGAGAATATGTTTTTAAGTTTTCTATGTGTTGTGACAGGTTCAATGATGTTGGTGTGGTGAAAACCACCTTCAAAGATATACTCTTTTGTTTGAGGAAACTTTGTGAATGTGACATGACGTATTTCACAAGTAAACTTTCACGCAACGACATAGAAGTTGTGCATGAGCAAATAAAAAGGAGAAAGAGAAGAAACATGGTGGAGAGGAGGTGTGGTATCCTCTTACAAAGTTTCTTTTAGCTAAGATGATGTTTAGGTACTTATGTAGTTTATTGGTTGATTTTATGATTAGTAGAAATTTAAATTGTTTCACTTACTAAAGTGTAAATTATTGTGTTGATTTATAATTCTTCCATGTTCATGCCCTTGGGTGGGTGGGCTGTTTCCTTAGCTTCACTGGAGTTGGTTGTCTTCAAGGTTTGAGATACCTTCAATGAGATGAATTGGGTCTTTTGTCCTTGAGCCTTCTCCTCCTATTGTCAACTAGGCATACAATAGTTTTATTGCACAGCTCAAACGATGTGGGATTCATCATAAAGAAATGATCATAGGGCTTGGAGTCCCATGGACCTAGGAGAAGCATGGCAATCGTGGCGCATTGCTTATCCTCTTGTAAGGCTCACAGCATGAGTTCAAGTGCTTGATATTGGTAATATAATCATGAAGGGACTCGGTCTCCTTTGGCTTAGCCTCATATAGTTGATTAATAGAGCTCTATTTGGATCCATTGGGGCCAAACCCCTTCCTATAAATGATTTTCACAGTGTAACCGAATTTATTTTCTCTTCAGGATTAAAAACCTTGTATCACTAGCCTACCTTGCCATGTAGGCTCAACCTAAAGGCATGTTGAGAGTTCATGCTCAACATCATGTGATCATGTGTGCATAGCACCATCACGTGATCATATGTGCATAGCACTAACCTTATAGAGTGCTATAAAGGAAAGGGTTAGACCCCTAACCCTAACCCTAAATGGGTTTGTATATATTCTATTTTTTCAACTAAATCTAGTGTATAATTAGTCATTTGTGGCGTGCTCTCTAGCTGTGCCCTCTCTCCTCATCTTCACTCTTCTCCTCTCCCCTATTCATATTTTGTCATGGGATTAGAGCTCCCTTGCCTTCCACTGAGGCATTGCAATTCTTGAGAGTGTGAGAGAGATTGTGAGATTGAGAGTTATCGAGTGTTCTTGTGAGAGTTCACTTCCGTGGAGAAATTTCCGTTCATTGAGAGAGGTTTCCGTCTATGTGAGGTTGAGTGATTTCTTTGTGAGAGATTGAGAGATCGAGAGCGATTGAGAGTTCTTTCACTTCCAATGAGTGATAGAAAACTTCCATTCTTCTTGTAGAGTTCATTTCACTTTTTAGCTCTTCTTGTAGAGTTCATTTCCCTCTCCGATTCGGATCTAAAAGCTCTTGATTCCGCTTCATGGAGCTTTAATTATGCTCATTTTAGGTGTGAGGGAGAAGGATATCTCTAGTTTTCAAGGCTGGTTGAGGTCCATTCCTTTTCGATTCATCTTGTGTAGTTTTGCTTCCCATGGCAGTCAAGCTTAGTGCGAGGCACTGCACTTTTTGGTACTCTACTTTGCTGTAGTTTGGGCTATTCAAGGACCAGTCAGCTCCTATGACTCAGCCGACCAACAAGGCTCCCTTCAAATCCCAGCTTTCATAGCCTCTAGCCCATGAAGAACTGCTACACAGAGTAGACATAGCTGTCGACTTCCACAATGCTAGCACCCGTCATCATCAACCACAACACCAGCACATAGGCTCCATCTATGCAACAACTCCTTTCCATCCAAAGCTCCTTGCATAGCCAGTCGTCACCAACGAGATCTCTCCAAATGCCATCAATGAACTCCTCGGCTCTTGAGCGACGACTGATCACCAGCAACGACCCTCTGCTGATGATATCTCAAACTATGCCACCCGGCTATTCTAGTCGATCATCTACCATTACAAGCTTGAGCAAACTACCAAGACCTCGGCAAGAGATGACATCTGCTGCTGGAAGCTTTCTCTAGAAGTGGTTTGCCATAATCCGCCATCTAGGAACCATTCCAATCATCGTATCAACAGCATTTCAAGCCACCAACGGATGGGTCTCCAACGAGCGCTGAACTCAGCCAATTCATAGTCCATCTCCAAAGCTAGGAGCTTGCAGGGAGCTTTCAAGAAACACTTGTAGCATCCGGCCGTCACACAAACAAGCTTCTGCCTCTAGCAACGACAAGCTCCACACAGCCATATGGGTCTTCAAACCTCCAACGCAACAAGCCTCTACTAGTATCTGTTGTATGCAGATGACTTTGCAACAGGAACAAGCCTCTGCGGCTTCCCAGGCTCCATAGCCAAAAGGATGACCTTAATGGAATCTTCTCGATTCCATCGGAATCTAAAAACATTCTGGCTTCTCCAAAAATGACACGTGGCAAGCGGCCACGCTAGTCTTATCACCAACAGGGTTGGTCACCTTGTTGACAAGTGGCAGATAGGGCTCAACCTAACTCAGGTGCTGAGCTAACCATAGTTAGATGTATTTGACCTTGGGTCAACCAAGGGATAGGGTTGGTTAAATAATGCAGGGTCAGGTTAACTCGATCAAGTTAACCCCTAGTTAAGGTGTGGTAAAAAATCTACCACGTGGCACCCTTATCTCCAACTACCATGTCATCAACCCTTATCTTATCTGCCACATCATCACTGCCATGTAAGCAAGCCATGTAAGCAAGCCACATCACCCTACTAGCTCAGTTGACACGTCATTAGCCATGTCAACAGACCACGTCACCCTGCCAGCTCATCAACCACGTCATCACTACCACATCACCAGTGCCATGTCACCACTACCACATCATTTACCACGTCACCTGTTCCATGTCATCTGCCATGTCACCTGTGCCATGTCATCTACCATGTCACTTGTGCCACATCATTTGCTGACATCATCTGTGCCACCTCAACAGTGCCACCTTAGCTGTCCAATCAGCACTGACCTCTGCAAGCACACATAGTGCTCCACAATCACTTCATGTGACCACTCCTGTCACCTTAGCACAGGGCTCCACTGGCACACCTCTTGCTAGGCATAGTGCCACATCACACTGCATGTGACCCACAGTGACACATCATCATTGAGCACCATTTGCACTCCTTTTGCCCCTCCACCTAGATCAAGTCGTATCTCTTGATCTAGGAAGAATTTGAGGGCGCTCCAAAAAGGAAAGTTGCTCATTTTTTTGTGCTCTACGCGCTCGTCACATCACATGCACATTTCAGCCCAAGTTACACTCACATTTGAGCCTCGCCGACAAAGCCACTTCCTTCATGCACTTTTTCCTCTCATCGACGCATCTGACCCAGCACTTAAAAAGAACAAAAGAAAATGAATTATTTGTTGTTCTTTCATCGATCGACGGTTCGTATAGATCTAGATTAGAGTAGACTAGATCACCATAGAGGGGACGCTTTGAATTTCCCCAAGTTGCCAATCTAAGCCATGCCCGAAATTCTCAACTAGTACCTACAGTCCATACGCTCACATACGGTTTCACATCATTACATTACCTGAAACCTTACGTTCATCAGTTCAGTGAGCAGACTTCAGAGTTCAGAGGCATTGCAGATTGTTTCAGTGGGTAGATAGCACTTGATTTCACACACACATGCCACCATTGTAAAGCCTATTTGGTTATCTCATGAGGCATTGCAGATTGTTTCAGTGGGCAGATAGCACTTGATTTCACACACACATGCCACCATTGTAAAGCCTATTCGGTTATCTCACGGCATCGTGCACATCATTTCAACCTTGTAAAGCCTCTTGGTTATTCTCGACATTATTACCACAAGCCTTGTAATACAGATCAGATTTTATATATTGCAATTCTATCTTCACTGACGGTTTAGAGATTTCACTTGGCATAGTCAGTGTATTTGTAGATGATTCATACAGAGATTTTCATGACACTTTTGAGTACATTTCTTGCACCATGTCAACGACTAGCAACCTCAATCTGGAGGCATCTGCTAAGTTAGAAAACTCCATTACGGTACATGGAAATACCAAATGGAGACCATTCTTGTACTTCAGGACAAATGAGAGTATGTCGATGGGTCTACACCTAGACTATTGGATGATCCAACCATCAGTAGCTCTACTCCATTTGTTGTCACAGCATCAGAAATGGGATCTACAATGGCATCTACATCTACACAAACATTTTTCGCACCAGTAGCAGATCCTGCCATTGCCCGAGCTCAAGCAGAATGGGATAAGAAAGACAAATATGCATATCATCTGATCAAGCAGAATGTGCAAGATGTCATGCTAGGATAGCTCAACACAGTCAAGACATCAAAAGAAGCATGGGATATGTTTGTAGCTCTTTACGAGTCTAAGAACACATCCAGGATTCTCACCCTAAGAAACGAGATCAACCAGAGTTTCCACAACAGCAGCAAAACTGGTCATGCTTATGTACTCTGCATAAAAGACTACAACTTGCAGCAGTAGGAGAGACTATGAACCCCGCAAAAATGGTTCAAGTCATTCTGAATGGACTAGGAGAGGGATACAAGAATCTAGTCCAGAGTATTGCCATCCAACGGCAAATCCGCAAATCCCAACACTGGAAGAACTTTAGTCAATTCTACTTGGTGAAAAACCTAGGACTCAGGCCATCTAAGCACGCAAAGGTCATTCTAATGATCAGGCATTCACAGCTTCAAACAAAAGCAGAGGCCAAGGCAGAGGCAGAGGTAGATCATATAAGAAAAGTGGTCATCATCAGCAATAAAATCAAAATCAACATCAGCATCAGCATCAACATCATCCCCAGCAACATCAAAATCAGCAAAGAGGAAATCATTCCAACTGAGGAAGATTTCAAGGACGAGGGAATGCATCCACCAACGTGTCAAACATTCAATGCAACTACAGTTTGGACACTATGAAAGAGATTGCCGCAAGAAGCAGTACGACTAAGGCGGTCAATCCAATAGTAATTGAGGGAATTCCCGAGGTAGAGGAAATCATCGTGGTTGACAGTCTAGTCACAGTCATTTTGCAAATGAACATGGAAATATGTTTCTTGCAAGCAAGGAAATGCATCAAATTGATACATTGTATCTAGACTCTGATTTCAATCCCAAAGAGGATTACAACGGTCAAGTCGACCAAGTGGAACAAGATCCTTGGTATATCGACAGCGGTGCATCATCTCATATGACAAATCATCAGGAATGGTTCACAGAAATGAAGCCATTAGAAGGTCAAAAAAATGTCATCTACACAGCAGACACAATACACCGAATCTGGTTCAAGGGACATGTGTTATCCCTATGAACAATTTCACTGGTACGAAAGGATTGGTGAAAGATGTGCTCTATGTTCCAACGCTCAGCAAGAACCTTTTGTAAGTAGGTCAAATGATGGAACACAATTATAAAGACATCTTCAACGGTGATGAATGCACTATCAGAGACAAATCCAAAAGATGTCAGCTAGTAGCAAAAGGTGTCAAGGACGCTTATACAGAATGCTAGCTACAGTACTGGATAAGCATGCCATGTCAACTCAACCGCAACAAATGCCACTATCTGCAAAATGGCGTAAGAGATATGGTCATGTCAACTTCAAGTACTTGTTAGATCTCAGGAATCAGAATATGGAAATTGGGATTCTGAAGCTACACTTTCTTGGAAAAGTTTGCGAAGCATGTTGCTTTGGCAAATAAAAGTGAACCAACTTTGTTAGAAGTACCTCTCGTACACGAGGTATTCTTGATTTGATACATACATATGTATGGGGTTATGCCCAGACTCGCAGCATCAATGTTTTACTTTACTACTTGACTTTCATTGATGATTACAATAGATATTGTTGGGTCTACTTTTTGAAAGAGAAATCTGAAGTGTTTTCCAGATTTCAAGAATTTAAAGCCATGGTAGAAAACCAAACAGGCAGAAAGATCAAAGTCATGAGATTAGACAGAGGAGGTGAATACATATCTTCAGCATTCATGAACTTTTGCAGAAGTCACGGCATACAAAGACAATTCACATGTGTAGATACTCCTCAGTAGAATGCAAGAGCTGAAAGGAAGAATGGGACTTTAGTAGACAGTGATAGAGCAATGCTTAGTGAGAAGCACCTTCCGAATCAGTATTGGGCAGAAGCAATAGCTATAGCAAACTACTTACTTTATCAGCTTCCTACCGAACCGATACAGGGTATGACTCCTTATGAAGCATTCACTAGACACAAGCCACACATTGGGCATCTTTGCATATTTGGTTGCATAGCATATGCCCACATACATGATGATCATCACAGGAAATTGGATGTGAAGTCACGCAAATGCGTCATGGTTGGCTACACTGAAGAAAGCAAAGCATACAAATTGTATGATCCCATCAACCGCAAAGTCATTATCTCCAGATATGTAATCTTTGATGAGGAAGCAGAATGGAAAACCTCACCTACACAGGAGATGGAAGCATCGACTTCACAGTCATCTACAGAACAGGTTGATGAAGAAGAGCAAGAATTGCCAACAACACCCCAAGCAGAGCCACAGCAACTCAGATGGTCTACTAGGGAAAGCAGATTACCAACCAGATTGACATATTCTTAGAAAGGCAAAGCAATTCAGGTGGAAACCACCAACTATGCTCTTATGACTACCATCATGGCTACAGAAGAGCCAGTGTACTTCAAAGATACAGTAGACAAGCCAGAATGGCAAACTGCTATGAATGAAGAAATGGATGCTTTGTATAAGAATAATACTTGGGAATTATGTGACCTTCCACCAGGAAAGAAGGCCATAGCAAACAAATGGGTATACAAAGTGAAGTACAATCTAGATGGAAGTATTCAAAGATACAAAGCCAGACTAGTTGCAAAAGGATTTGCACAACAATATGGTCAGGACTATGATGAGACTTATGCTCTAGTAGCAAAGATGGATTCCATATGTTTCTTGATATCACTAGCGACACTCAATAGATGGAATATGTATCAGCTCGATGTCAAGAATGCATTTCTCAATGGTTATCTAGACGAGGAAGTCTACATGCAACAACCAGCAGGTTATGTTGAACCAAGAAATTAGAATAAGGTTTGCCATCTCAACAAGAGTCTCTACAGCTAAAAGCAAGCACCCAGAAGTTGGTACAATAGAATTGACAAGTATTTTGCTGATCTGGGATACATGAAGTCTAATGCAGATCATACTCTCTACTACAAAGTTCAAGGGGAAGACATTACTATTGCACTTTTGTACGTAGATGATCTGATTGTGACAGGAAGCAAGGATAGCTTCATCAAAAAATTGAAACAAGACTTATCTACAGAGTTCGACATGAAAGATCTTGGACTTATGCACTATTGTCTTGGAATTGAGTTTTGGAGAGATTCAAATAGCACATTCACGAGTCAACTCAAGTATGTTGACAGTCTCCTGAAGAAGTTTCATATGGCAGATTACAAGATTGAAGCCACTCCCATGGAACAGAGTTTGAAACTTACTAAAGATTCAGAAAAGCCTACAGTCAATGACAGATACTACAGGCAACTCATCGGATCTCTTATATATCTAACTATCACTCGGCTAGATATTTGTTATGCAGGAAGCTCACTAGCATAGTTTATGGCAAATCCAAAACAGTCTCACTGGAATGCAGCCAAAAGAGTCTTGAGATACATTAGAGGTACAAGACAGTTTGGGATAGAATACAGAGGAATTCATTCACAGTTGCATGGATACTGTGACAGTGACTATGCCGGAGATCATGAGACCAGGAGATCGACACATGGATATGCATTTTTCCTTGGTCAAGTTGCTATATCATGGTTGTCAAACAAACATCCAACTGTTTCTTTGTCTTCGACTGAAGCAGAATATAGAGCACTCACTACAGGTGCATGTGAGGCTATATGGCTCAGAAGACTATTGTCAGAAACATATTACTTTGATGAGTCAAAGCCAACAACAATATACTGTGATAATCAATCGGCTCAAGCATTGGCCAAGAATCCAGTATATCACTCCAGGACAAAGCACATTGATGTTAGAGAGCACTTCATCAGAGAAAGAGTGTTACTGGGTGACATCACACTGCAGCTCTGTGATAGCAAAGAGAATGTTGCAGACATCTTTACCAAACCACTTAGTAAAGAGCTATTTGAGAAACATTGACTAGCTCTTGGTTTGACCCAGAGGAAGGACATTCCCATTAAAGGGGTGTGATGGAATGTAATGCTCAGTCCTTCTTTGATTCCCCAGAATCATCATCTTGAGGGAAGGCCTACTTCATGATGTTGATCTTGAGGGAAGGTGTTGAGAGTTCACGCTCAACATCATGTGATCATGTGTGCATAGCACCATCACGTAATCATATGTGCATAGCACTAACCTTATAGAGTGCTATAAAGGAAAGGGTTAGATCCCCTAACCCTAACCCTAAATAGGTTTGTATATATTTTATTTTTTCAACTAAATCTAGTGTAAAGTTAGTCATTTGTGGTGTGCTCTCTAGCTGTGCCCTCTCTCCTCATCTTCACTCTTCTCCTCTCCGCTCTTCATACTTTGTCAAGGCATGGACTTAGTCTAAGTCTCCAACATCCCCAAAAGATTCACAAATCTGCACAAACCTCTCAACATGGGACACCAAGTGTCCTTCACCTAAAAATTTTGTGATGAGCTTGGAGATTGTGACTAGCTTACTCCTTAAAGCATTAGTATCCCTTTTGGTAAAGGTTGTGGCATGGCCCCACTTCATAGTGCTTGCACTAAGATCCTCATAGCTTCATTGGTAAGGAGCATTTGTGACACAGGAGGATGTACTAGTGGGAAGGGCACTATCTCATACATGCATTGTCCTAGAGGGGGTTATAAAACATGATCAAGATAATGAAAGTACGATTGTTAGACCTTGATCCGTTAGACCCTTGAGACTTGAATACTTGGCTGGCTGGGCCTTACAAGCTGCATCGATGGTGGCCTAGGCATAGGCACACTTATGTTGGACACAAGCCTACGTGGAGCAGTAGTCAGATAGGGAGTACTTTCTAGGACATTTCCCCAAGTCAGATATAGAGGAGTTGGGGATATTGACATGCTAGGCAATGTACCCTCCCTTGGTTCATTCTACTCATTCATCTGCACCATCAAATCTTGTGACCGATAGTCACCTCGCATCCTTGGTTCAAATATATTACTGAATGAGGGTCCTCCCTCATAGAATTGTACATGCAATGTCATAGTACTCACCGGTATGGTGGAAGTTGGTTCACTCTACATGTCCTCCATCATAGTTAGTTGGGGTGGACCCTGTGGCTCCACATGCACTCTATTCTACCTAGAAAATGGATTCACCATCTCTGTTGGGGCTGATAGCCCAAAGATCCCCATCATAGTCAAAAAGTTTCTTGAATCCGATATGATGTGGTAGAAGGAGCGGGGGAATGAGGTTGAGCCGAGTTAGTGTTGGGAGCCATAGAGACACTAGGATTTGGGTTTTCATCCATCTCTCTATCAAAGCTCATGGAATCCTCTGAGCTAAAAATATTAGATTGGGATGGTTTGTGTATTGAATGTAAGGTCAATGTTGAGTTCCCTGATAGGATGGATACAAAGAGAGGTAACTGGCCATGGCCAGACAATATATTGTTGGAGACACTATCTTCTAGTTCAGGCCTCATTGCAAGCAGCATTCTATACCTCATGTGCATGTAGGTGGATTAGTGCGTATAAACATTTGGGAGCAAGAATTGGAAATTCAAGTGAACCATTGTCAACCGGCAGTCAACTGGCTAATTTATTGTGCGTTGAATTAGGCTAGAGCACTGAAATAATAATTCAATATGCACTAAATTACTAATCTAGCATGTGTTAGACTTAATCAGTGGACGCTAAGCTAATTCAGTGTGTGTTAGACTTAATTAGTGAGCCCTAAGCTCATTTAGCGTGCACTGAATTACTAATTCAACATTAATGACTAATTCAATGTGCGATGAATTAGTATTAATTCAAATTTAGTCTTCATCCACAGTGTTGCCAATGGATTTTTAAGGTTTCTCTCGGATTCATGATTTCTATGTAGGGTGTGCTGTCCTAGGGGAGAACTACACTACCTATTCTGCCTATTGCAAACAAGAAACATCCAAAACCAACAGTTTCCCAAGCAAAAATGGGGTGCTTTAAAAAAAAAGGACTGTTTTGCATTCTCAAGACCTTGAAACTCTCCCACAGTCATCATTTTGAAGCTATTTTCTTGGGATTTGATAGCATACAAAGCTTAGCAATGATCTCAACTACCTTTTCCTATGTTTGGACAACTAAAAACCTAAAAAAGCATCAACCAAACAACTCTAATAGACTTTTTCTCTCTCTCACACTCTCTTTTCCACCTTTTTTAGATTACACCTTTCCTATACACAAAGCCAACTACTTTACACTATGCTACTAAGTGTTGGGTGATTGGAAAGTAACGAGAGAATCATGTGCAAGCAAAAGCATACCTCTATCTCCTCAACAATGGTGCCAAAAATGTGTAGTCTTTGGTGGTGGCTCACATGTCATGGGCATCTTAGAAAAATTCTGATGGAGTCTCCTACTCCAAGCTACTCCTTTTGAGAGAGATGCAAGCATGAAGGGTCCACAAGTGTCATGCAAGTGGCTCTTAGAGTAGTTGTAATGGTTAATCCACAAGAGAAGAAGGGGGAGGAGGGAGGGTAGAGGAGAGGGAACGAGGAAAGGGGGAAGAGGAGTCAAGAGGCAAGAGAAGGTGAAGGGGGATGAGTGGTGTTCACAAGAGGCAAGAGCATGGAAGAAGATAACACACAACTCATGAAGAAAGGAGAGCTTTTATTCCACCAAAACTTGCAATCAACAACTGAAGACCAAAGTCAAACTTTTGGCCTTTTATACATACCACCTTTTGAAGGGAGGTCCAAACCTATGCTTTATTTCCCCTACCTAACCTTTCTAATTCTATTATTCCTAGTTTTAAAATTCTTCTTCGGCATGTATGGCTCCAAGGAAACTCTTAACAAAGTTCTTAGGCACATAAGTACATAGGAAGGTGCAAAATATGTCAACCAAGGCAGTTAACAAATCTATTTTTTGTAGATTTAAAATATGGCATGGGTAAATGGGATGACTTGGAAAATGAGATAGAAAAATGATAGCAAAATAAAAAATGAGGGATGAAAAAAAGAGAGAATTATGGACAAAGGGAGAATGAGAAAGGGAGAGGACATTGGATAAGGAGGGTAAGGAGGGATATGGAATCTAGTTCTAAGTTGGATTGGTCATAAGGATTTGAGAAAATGCAAAAGGGGGGGGGGGATAGGCAGGGAAGGGGAGGTGGAGGATTACAGAAGCTAATCCTGAGTAGGATAGGTCACAAGACTAAGAAAATGTTAAGAGGGGTGGGGGGGAGAGGGGAGGCATGCATAAAATGCCAAAAGGAGTGGTAGTAAAGAAACATAAAATGCTAATGCTGGTTTAGGGGAAAAGGGCTTTGCATAAAAAACGTGAAGGCTTACAAAATCACCTCCCCGCAAAAGTGAGAGCTCAAGTAAGAGAAAATTCTATCCTGTTTTCCTCTTTATATAGGGGATTATCATACACCCATCAAGGTGTCACCATGGGAGAACACTTCATGACCATGTCCATGGTCTCGTAGACACATGCACCTTGCATCACACCAATAACTCAATTGAGATTTTTCATGCTCATGCACCTTGCTTGTGCACCATGGGTGAGATTGCCACCTTAGCTACAACAAATCCCAATCAAGCTATAAATTGCCAAATGGAAACCTCTACCACATACCTTAATTGAGGCATTATTGTAAATTTGTATTGGAGACCTCACATTAGGGTCACCTCAATTTGGACCTTGCCTCATAGATACCTCAATTGTGCTACCACACTAGCTCCTACCACATACCTAGATTGAGATATGATAATGCCATGTAGTCATCCACCTCATTAATTCCTTTGCATGTACATACCTTGATTGAGGTATGGGAGGATTTCCATGTGTACTAGGTGGCCCTCTGTGGACCCATACCTTGATTAGAGTATCTATTCCACCTTGGTTGTCATAGCAGTCACACCAACACCCAAGCATAGAGAAGGGCCCATGTGTGGCCCTCTAACATTTATTAAGATACCTATGGCCAAATTGACAAGTACAAATCTCTAACTGTTGCTAAAAGGTACAAGAGCATGGAATGGATGAGGATGAAACATCTACACTCATTACCAAAATGATGATGGTTAAAATACGGTGCATACTTAATCTATCCATTTACCAAATGTGAAAAATGTACCCATTTGCCATAGGTGCATACTTAATCTATCCATTTACTAGATGTGAAAAATGTATTGCTTAATGGGAATTAATAAACAAATCTATATGGACAAACCAAAATGTTACATGGTCCCAAATCAAGAACCTCCCAAATGTAGATTAAAGTAGTGGAATGTCAGAATTGATACTTTTCAACGTGAACTTAGTTTTCCAAATTCATCTATAGATTCATCATTATATATTATCCAAATTTTTTAAGTTATATTCTATATGTTAAAGATGATCTTATCAAAGGCTCATGTGAGTAGCCAACTTAGAGCAAAATGGTGGATGAAAGATATGGTTTAATTGCATTACTTTCTCATATCATAGATATTTGGAATTCAAATTCCCAAATCATGTTAAATTAGTTCAAATATATCAGAAAGCTTGATACAGTTCTACATGTCATGCCAAGACTATTGGTACCCTAGGCTAATGCAATATCAAGTTTCGTGGTATGTAGATTCATTGGACATAGATTTGAGGCAATACCACCAACTTGTTGGTAATTTACTTGAAATTACTAGGGGTGGTATCGTTCTAAGGTGTCCAATTTTGCTTTCTCTTGGGTGAAATGGGACACTCCAAATATAAAGGAATTGCAATAATGGATAGCAAGAAGAAATACCTCGACGGCTACTGCCCCTAAAAGTGGGCAATAGAGGCACAACAAGGTCTCATCGGTGGAACCTTTAGGCACTAAGATGATGGCCAGAAAGGTCATACAAGCCATATTATGGAGGAGTACCTTGTTTGGGATGCCCAATATCTTAGCACCATATATGATGTATGCTAAAGAACAAGAAGACCGTTGCCTCAAGACCACATGCCACCACAATCAAGCTTTCCTTGGGAGACATTCTAGAGATTGAGAATTGTCTTTATGGGACACTTCAAGCAAGTGGCATAGTTCATGGAGAGCAAATACATCATCATGGACACAAACTATGCCACCAATGAGGCTGAATCCAAGGTGCTAAGTGACAACTTAGCTAGGAGTACAGCTAGGTCCATGTATGAAAATATCATTTGCAAGTATAGGTGCCCAATAGAGTTTGTCAGTGACCAAGGCACACATTTGAATGAAGCATGTAGTATCTTGATGAAGGACTTATATTTATATGCTGATTGGAAACCACATATTACCCACACCACAATGGGCAAGTTGAGGCCACCAACAAGGTGTTTAAGACCATTCTCATCGAAACAATGAAAGCAAACCAAAAGGATTGGATGTCAAGCTAAATGTAGCCTTTTGGACATGAAGAATGGCCTATAAGGTAAACAACTAGCCTCACCTTCTCTTGCATGGACTATGGTTTGAAAGCCATTGTGCCTTTGGAATTTCTAGTTTCAAGTATGGGAGGTGTAGTTGAGCACCAACTGGGAGAACCCCAAGCCATTCAATGGTGAGTCTAGCAACTAGCTGAGCACAACATGCTCTAATATTGCATAGCTTGGCATGCTTGTATTCTCTATAATGCAACACTTGCCCCAAGAAGACCAACCTGAGACTTGGTTGGAATGGGACCTTCCCAAGTTGATTGAGATATTCACTAATAGCACAATCTAGCTGGTCAACTTATAGGGCAACTTGGTCATTGAGGTCTCTTTTCAATGGTAGTAAGGTGAAGCCCAACCATGCATGCACCTTCCACATTGCACAATCATGGATTTCTAATCAAATCATTAGATTCACATGAGCAGGAGTTCATGAGCAATCCTACTATAGATCAATCAACAATCCATTGTGTTTCCTCATGGTCATCGTAAATGAGCAAGAAAAATTTTCATGATCACATTCTTCTATTGTGCATTCAGTTCCACTGTCACACAATTCCTTGTCATTTTTATGCTCCTTGCCTATGCATGTCAAGCACTAGACTCTTAAGATTTTTGCCATGGCCTTTGTAGATAGTCACCCTCTCTTTGCTTTGCAAAAGAAAAACTCCCATGACAGCCTACTTCATGTATTCTTCCCCCTCATCCAATTGAGTGGACATTAGAGAGTGAGAGCATGTGGTGAAACAATGGGTAGAATAGTTCATGCAACTCCCATGGAAGCTTACTTCAATATAGATGATGAAAACGCTTTGATTGACAGTTATGAGGACGAAGACATCACTCTCATAGTGCAAGGGCAAAAGGTGTTCCTATGCAAGGACTTTATGAGGAAGTGTTCTAGATTTCTACGTAGCAAAATAAGCATCTGCATTTGATGATAGGTCAATGTGATGTCTTATTCCACCTTGGGAGCTATTCATCTTCCCAAGGGTACCTCATCAGCTACATGTTGAAGAGGTAGTGCATCTCTTCTTCAAATTTATGTTTAAGTATATAAGATTGAAGAAGAGAAGAGGGAATATTACAAGGGCCTTTGTGGCCAAGACAATTGTGGATGAGTTTGGGTGAAACATCAATTGGGAAATGCCCTTTTTCTCCAACCTTTTAATGCATCTCAAGGGTGTGAAAAGGGCCAAAATCCCTGCAAGCTTGCCTCCACCTTTGCATCCTCTTGCACAAGCTTGTGGACCAATAGATGCGAATCCATTTTCCCCCTTCCTTAGGTCCGGACCAAGCATACTTCCACAACCACGTACTATTTAGAGGGTAGTGGCAATTTGATGCATCACGATGATCCCAAGAAGGTGGCCACACCAAGATTGAAACCCTCTCATGAGCTAGCAACCTTGGTGCTTCTCACTAGAAACCTTGGCTAAAGCCTTAGCTTCCCATTCTTTTTTCACAACATCCAAACCACTTCCATTCCCCTTTCCTTGCTAATAGCTCGTGGAAACCTCCCAGTCTTGCCCCTTTCCTTGCCAATAGCTTGTGGAAGCCTCCCAGTCTTGCCCTTACTAGCTCATGCCAACTATAGGACCCTGAATTCCCTTTGGAATTTGGATCTTAAGGATTCAAAGTACAAGAAATTATTAATTCCTGATAGGCGCATGCTTGGAGAATATATATAAGTACTCATTAGATGCAAAGCACATGGCTGAACTGGCCAACCAAGTTGATTTTCTACAAGAGGGAGAGAAGGCTCATAGAAGAGGCTTGAGGAGACTAGAGCTACAGCAACATGAGTCCTAATGGTGGAAGAGATCATGAACAAGGGAGAGGAGGGCTTCTTTTATAGAGATTTTGTCACCCTCCTTTACCCATTTACAATTGATGCCTATAGATTCCTTTCCCCATCAATCACATAAGCCCGTATGTCACCATCCTTGTCCTTTTTAGCTACTCTTGCCATGTGTCCCATCAAAAAATGCTCAAGACTCCTAAATTATTGAGAAAGTCAAAAGTCTCCCCACATGGAGCCCATAGGGACCCTCTCTTTTCCATATGTCCACATCTTCCTTAATCCACATAGGAATTCTAGAAGGATTCCTCTTGACTCCACACTCCTCCACATGCCTTCCACATGCTTGGCATGTAATCTCTCTTATGTTATTGGAACACATGGACATGAGCCCACCTCTTTATATGACTCACTCTTCCTATTTTCTAAAACCCCATAATATCCCATACACAAATAACTCTCACCCCATACCGAGGTATTTATAATTCATACCTATGGTATATACAATGATCCATTCCACTCATCCTCTCAATCCCATACAATATCTTAGAAAATAGAAATAAGTGAGAGCCACTAGGCTATCACTTGATACTCAAACTCTTATCAAACATAGAGAAAAACAATACCAATGCCAAATTAAAAATATCAATTTTTGGCATCACATCTTTTCGCCCCCAGCAGATCCTCTCTAGCGACAGAGAGGGTCTACTGGCCCTCAAGGTAGTCGAGCATAGAAGAGTTGAAGGTGATACTCATTGGTGCATCCAGGTATCACCATACCGTCAACATCCTCAAGCTGATAGGTTCCATTGGTGACATTCATATACATCCTTATGGAGGCGTGGCCAAAAGTAACCAATCTCTGCTTCTGTTGTGGAGTTAACCCTTGAGGAAACATGCCTTCTTCCACATATTGCTAAACATCTTGTAGTTCTAGCCATCTAGTGTCTACCAAAGAAACCACCCCCCAGTCTTGTACTACAATGGCTTGAGTAGCTAACTCATCTGCTCTTTGATTTTCTTTTTTGTTTATATGAACAAACTTGCAAAAATCAAATTGACTACATAGTGCCATAGCCTTTTGATTAAGCTCCTTCAAATGAGGACTTCTTGTCTTGTAATGCCCTTGCATTTGCTTTATAATAAGCTGAGAATCCCCTCTTACTTCCAATTCTTTAACTTGACTTTGAATACAACCCTCCAAACTAAGAATCAAAGCATTATACTCATCTGCATTGTTAGTTGTGATACCTGGAAGCTCTTGTCCTCTTGCCCACACCTCTTGACCTTCAGAATTCATCAAGACTATCCCCCTGGCTCCTTGTTGGTGTGAAGGACTAAAAGCCCCATCAAAATACAAAACAAAAGCTGTTGATGGTGTATCCCTTTCATCTTTAATGTTCTCCTTACATTTCTTTTCTTCTCCTAGACCCTCCCGTCCTGTGAGCAAATCTGCCATAGTGGACCTAGTGGTATTTTTAGTGTGACAAAAGAGAAAGAGAACTCTTGAAGCTCTGACAACCATTTTGCAAATCTCCCCCAAGGATTAGGCTTGTGAACTAGATATGCTAATACAGACTGAGAGCTAAGGAAGAAAAATGGTCGAGGTAATAAATAGGAGCGAAACTTTCTGACTGAAAACACCAAAGAGAGAGCTTGTTGCTCCATTTCTTCATACCTTGTTTCCACCTCTGTAAGCTATCGGCTGGCATAATAGATGGGTTGCATTCTACCTGCCTCTCCTTTTTGGAGCAATACAGCACCAACTAAATGCAAAGATACACTTGGATTTACATAAAAGTCTTGAGACCAGTCAGGGGGCTTCAATATTGGGCCCTTACTCATGGCCTCCTTAAGTTGGTGAAAAGACTCTTGTTGCTACATACCCCATTGGAAAGAAACTCCTTTTCTTGTCAACAAGTTCATGGGATGCACTATCTGTGTGAAATCATCACAAAAGCGTTGATAATACTTGCTTTTTCCTAGAATTATGCGAACACCAGTGACACTCTCAGGACTTCACAATGCCATGATTGCTTGAACCTTGTCAGGATCCATTTGTAGGCCTTCTTCAGACACAATATGCCCCAACAAGGCTACTTTTTTTTAAGCCAAATGACACTTGCTAGGATTTAGACACCCTTTTGCTTCATCAATCATATCTAAGGCCATCTTTAACTTCTCCATGTGATCTATGCGCCGAGAATAAATGCAAAAATCATAAAAAAACACCCTTATGAACTTTCCCAAGTAAGCTTGAGCACTTGACTCATGAACCTTTGAAATGTAGGTGGTGTATTGGTCAACACAAAAGGCATCACTCTGTAAGCAAAAACTCCCCAAGGTGTGACAAATGATGTTTTCTTTTGATCTTCCTCCCGAATACGAATTTGAAAGTACCCAAAATACCCATCACATATATAATACATCTCATGCCGTGCTACTTGGTCTAGTATTTCATCTTGGAATGGCAAAGGAAAATGATCCCTCTTAGTGCATGCATTCAAAGGACTAAAGTCCACACAAACCCGCCACTTATTTCCTTAATTTTTTGCAGTTGTATCTGATTCAAGATCTAATCACATAGAAACATGCCCCGAAAGAGAGCTTTGTGCTGATATAAGTTTCATCAAAATCGGACTACCAAGTAGAAAGTTATGAGCAAAACACTAACAAGGGGTCAAACTGTCATAAAAAGTGTCTCCACCCATGCTAATTTCGCCTGAGTAAGATGCTTCGTCAAGACTCCACCTTCATCAATGATCCACCACTCATAGATTTTGCCTAGAAGAGGGTAAGTAACTCCCTTGGTGGCTCAAGAAATGAATGGACCATGTGTGTGCAATGAGCGGCCAAATAGAAAGAACTTTTAAGGCTTTAAAAGAAAGAAAAGGGAAGAGAGACTCAAGAGAGGGAATACGAAGTGATCTTCATTGTCAATAAAGTGAGGCCCTACTCCAATGCAACTCAAAAGACTATAAACACAAGGGACAAGAACAGGTTTCATATGTACAAAAGGGAGCAAAAGCTCCAAGACTACTCATAGAGAGAGAATGAACTAGAGAGAGATGGACTCAAGAGTCTACATAAGATAATATCTACAAGAGGGAGAGAAGCTCGAGAGAAGGCTCATAGAAGAGGCTTGTGGAGACTAGAGCTACAGCAACATGATGCCTAATGGTAGAAAAGATGATGAACAAGGAGAGGAGGGATCCTTTTATAGAGATTTTTCACCCTCCTTCACCCATTTACAATTGCTGCATGTAGATTCCTTTCCCCATCAATCACATAAGCCCGTATGTCACCATTCATGTCCTTTCTGAAAGAACAATCTGGTCATCTTGTCACCCTGCTGAACCCACCGTGTCCTAGATGAGTGATAAGAGAATCCTACTCGGTGAATATTTGCATCTTGGAAGTTAGGCCTTGTGCACTCATACCATTCCACAAGCCATTGAGATATTGAGTCGTGTTCGTTGAGACTCTCTATGGATTCCAAATTTGTCTCAATGCTCTCAAAGGAGGTGTCATCAGAGGTGGATAGCCTAATAACGAAGCTCCTCACTGCTCCTCTAAATTGTATATGTTGCCCACAATACCCCTCCATTGGGGTCTTGGGCTGTTCTAACTATAGCACAATTGGGGGTGGCCCTATGCATCACCCAATCAACCACATAGAAACTATTGAGCCTCTCTAAGAGTCGATCATGCCACCACTGCCTAACAAAAAAATAGAGGTGAATTTTGCCTCCACCAAGGGTCTCTACCACAAACCGCATAGATGAATTGCTTCCAAACTCTCCTCTCGGACATAGGCATCTCCAAGAAAGAGGCTCTTCCTTGTTTGTCCTTTGCAAACTCTAGATTGTTAGTATCACCTCCAACAATCCATGAGTTCACATCGGGGAGGCTCTTAGTCAACCGCCTCCAACACACTAAAGACAACTGTCGATAAGCAGAGGCATCTACATTTAGAATGTCAATCTTGGAGTTGCTCATTTGTAAACCCATCCATAATGCCCTTCTATAGATAAGCTCCCCATGATCATATACATCTACTTCCTACTATGAAATTGAAATGCACCCCCCCACTCGTCCTCCCGTTGGTTTAGCTCATGACAAGCAAGCGTGAGAGAATAGGGCTCGCTTATGAATGGGGGCTTGCAGAACAACCTTGGACTTCTACATCTTCGAGGGGTTCTTGGAAGGAGAGTAGTCTGCATGTGTGTTGCAATGTACAAGAGGCTTGATAGGCTCTACACTTACCTTTAGATCCTACCACTACATCATGAAGGAGAGACCTCTCCCAAGCTAAACAGTGCATTGATGAGGCACCCAATATGTAACCTTTGTGAGTTGTACCTCCACATAGATCCACCCCATTGCTATGCTTGTACTCGGCCTTTCCTCGGTGAAGACATGCTAAAAGTAGCTGAGTCACCATGGGTGAGCCAAAGATCTATCCCTTGGGGCCCATCCACTCCTCCATCATGAGATACGAATTCTCTCGCATCATACAATCAAACATAGTGGAGTTGAATATTAGCTAAAATACATGAAGTATGTTTTAGAAGAAACAAAATAAATTTATACAAGTAATTATGACAAGTTGGTGGTTGAAGACAGGAAAAATCATACATCTAATTTTGAAGCATTGTGGGTAGACAATAAGCTAAATGGTGTGACTTAACCCAAGAAGTTAATGAAGTATGGGTTCGCTTCTCCTCTCCCATGTAGGCAAAATGGAAGCCCCAAAAAGGATGGTTGCAAGAACCAGCCACTCCAATGGTTCCCCCTTTCTGAGGTCGTAGGATCACTATCATCTCCAAGGCAAGAGGATACTCATCCGAAATCTCTAGGTAATTCCATGGTCCAATCACTAAACTCCCTCAGTAAAGGTTGCCTAGGGTAGGTCCTTGGACCTAAAAGCTAGTAGAATAGACTGGTAGAGTCATGCAAGTGAGAGGGAACGGGATGCGACTGAGGGGAGAAAGCCATAGCCTAGGGGGGGAGACGACTCAACCATGACCTTGCCTGAGGTTTGAGGTCTCTGCCAAGTCTAGGGGGGAGCGAGAGGTGGAAGAAGTGGTTGGAACAAGGGAAGAGGATAGGAGGGATGCAGAGAGGTGGCAAGTACTGAACATGACCACAACAGGGGAAACGGTCAAAGGAGGGGAAGAAGGAGGAGGCAAGGGGAAGGAAGGAGGCAACGGGGAGAAAGAAGAGGGAGGAGGGAGATCCAACAAAGGAGGAGGGCAGGTAGTGGGGACAGCACCGTCAAAGAAGTGGGACCTCCAAAGTCTTGCTGTTGTTGAGCGGGTGCTTGGGTGCTCTAGACTCTTGTCTCCTAGAGTCTATTGAAACATTGGAGAACTGGGGTGTCTTACTAGGGCACCTTCTGATTGCTCCCCCTAGGACTGGGGAGTTGCCTCATGCCTACTGTCACATGCTCGTGGAGTTTGGCATGCCACCTGCAGTTCTTAAAAGCCTTGTTGCTAGGCTTCTTGGGCTCCACCCTTGTCCAAGTCCCATCAAAAGGTGCTACCTAGGGTGTCTGGGACTCCATCCACTATCCAATCGTGCCCTCTACTCTTGGCAAGGCTGATGAGGAGCCCTATGCATGCCAAGTGTCCCATCTTTTTGCAACATAAGAACTGAGTTGGTAGACTCAAGATATCGATGCACTTTTCTTAGTCGAGAGTCCTAAAGAAAGATCTCCTCTTGTAGGATCTCTGGGAACTCAACATTGCCATCTTCTACCACCATTGATGCTGCTGTGTGAGACAATGGAAAATTTTAAAGCAATCAAAGATGACCTTGTCTATGCTATAATAATAGTCTTTGCATAGAAGCATTCCAAAAGCCCTCCCTCCCTTAGGAGTCCCAGAAGCAAGGAGTCACTAGGACGCGGGACACATGACAAGTTGAATCCATGTCATCCTGTGGTACCAAGGGATGAAGTATGCAAGGTGAGGGCCAAGAAAAATGGGGCTCTGTGCCACAAGGGCCAAGGTGGTGTTTGGGGAGCTCAACTGGACACCTCTCCCATAAATGGTAACCTCCTAGATGTGGTAACTCTCTAGTGCTGGGCTCACTTGAATCCAATCAAGCACTTGATTCCACGTGGGCGTGAGTCCAACCAATGCTTTGCCATGGAGTGACTTGATTGCTTTCCTTTGATCTTCAAGAGAAAGGAGAAACTTAATGGCTTGGGGAGTCAAGGATGCTGCCATGTGAGAGCCCCTCTAGCCAGACCAATGGTTGCCAAGATTCAGGCCGGTTACACACTGCTCAGTGCCAAGGCAAAACTGGGATGGGTGATGTGTCTTTACACACTGGGAGGAAATGTGAAATACAAGGAAGGGTGCAATAATTTCACAACCTTGGAAAGTGCCTACGGGGTGTAGGGTGGGAAACTTCTAATTTGATAGACAGAGGTTTGATTCCTCTTGTCAGCAAAATTTGCACTTGGGCGGGGGCTCTCGAGGGAAGGTGGCTGTCCATCCCTTGGGCGCCCCTTCTTTTTTTGTCCCATCAGATTTTGACACATGGCATACACGTTGTGTAGATAAAAATGAAAAAATGTTTTTCACTTGTTGCATGTTGCTAGGTGAGTGCATAGCTATGTACATAGCTAGTTGGTAGTGGAAATGAGCTATGGATACTCTCATAAAAGACTCCACATTGATGATATACTTTCTTGAGATGGCAGATGCTTCTCCCAGGGACTTCTGGGAGATAATGAAGTGCAGTGTGGGTGCACCAGACAATTCAGAGCATGGTATCTAGAGTGTGACGGAGTTTTGTTGTGGGATGACATGTACTCTTCATGTTGTCCTGAATCCTTTTTGTATGAGGGCATGAGCATTTTTTTGTCATGGTTGTCTTGAAAATCCATTGTGTCGGGATGGTGTTCACCATATGTGGTAGTATGGGCAATATGGCACTAAATGTTGAGATATCGAGCTCCACTCGTGATATGCCAGGGTGACCGTTGTGTATTTATGTCACCGACTTGTCAGCTACAGATGCGGTTGGTACACTGCCCACGAATGATAGCTGGATGACAGCTATCCTTATCTACTCTAGTTTGTGGCTCAGTTAGCATGCCACCTTAGTTAGTTGAGTTTGGTTTGAGACCCACATATAGGGTTCTTCTATTTCTTTGTACTTGAGTTCTTTTGGCTTTCACAACTAAGCATAGAAAAACTGTTTTCAGCCTCCACCTGTGTGTGTATTCCCCCATTGTGTATGTGAGAAAGCCGCAAGTGAGACTCCTTCCCTCTCTCCCACTATCTTCACATGGTATTAGAGCCTTGTTTGTGGTAAGGAGGTCAAGAAAGCAAACCAAGTTCGCGGTGTCTTGGTAAGAGGACCAGTGTTGCTTTCCTTTTTCGAGTTTGGGAGCAAATCTCTGCAGGTAGCACAGCCAGAAGTGCAAGAGTGCACTGTCTCAGATTGAGACGCCCTTCATGGTGTGGCGAGAGGGCAGTATATGCTGCGGGTGAGGGCGAAGCCCATGGTGACTTTATTTTTCTGATTCCAGGCCATTTCGAGGCCCATTTTGAAGGCGGAAGTTCTTCACAGGCACTCAGAAAAAGGCCCTGTTTTTGCTGTGCAACCACTGCTCTGCTGGTCGGTGAAAAGTTACCGCAGAAATTGCTTTGTATGCCTGTGTGCAGAGATATTGGGAGTTGCAGAATCATGCTTGTTTCCTGTTGATGCAAAATCGTCACTAGGAAGTGACTGTGTGGTCAAATACCACTTTCGTCAATTTTGCAGATCTACCCGTGTGAGGCAAAAGCTGTGTTTTTTTGCAGTGACAGAATATTTTGCAGTGTTCTGTAATGGCGTCTGATTCTCTTTCATAGATTGTCACTGAAAAGCTTGACAAGAACAACTTCCAGGCATGGAAGTTTAGAATGACGAATTTCCTTATGGGAAAAGGCTATTGGGAGTTCATTACAGGAAATGAAGAAGAACCAGTTCTTCCTAATGTTCCCAATCAATAGGAAATGAAAGCATTTAAAGGATGGCATGAGAGAGCCATAAAAGTTATGTACTGGCTGTCTATCAGTATTTCGGATTCTATGATTGTGCATATTCAGGATGCAAGTACGCCAAAGGAGGCATGGGATACTTTGGCAAAAATGTACAACACAAATACGCAAGCCAGGAAAATGCAGCTCAAACAGGAGTTGCACAATGTGCAGAGAGAAAATTTGAGCATCAATGACTACCACATGAAGGTGAAGAAAATTGCAGATGTACTTGCTTCCATTGGGTCGCCAGTGGAAGATGATGATCTAGTTTCTGTGACCTTGAATGGTCTAGGAAAGGATTATGCACAGTTCCGGACATCCATTGCCGTCCGTGAAAAATTTCCTGATTTTGAAGAGTTGTTTGCTCTTCTAATTTCTGAAGAGCAGAGAAATGGGGGTGCATCTTCTTCAGGAGAACTTCAAAAGAAACTGTCTTCTACTCAAATGCTGGAAGAGGTAGAGGCAGAGGTAGAGGAGGCCGATCTGCAGGCCGTGGTAGAAATCAGAATATGCAGCAAACTCAAGAAAACCAGTCCTATGGAGGAGGACATGGTAACTCTAGAGGCAGGGGGAGACAAAGAGGCCATGGTGGATGGCAGAGAGGCCAAAATGCAAACAACAATGTTGAATGCTACTACTGTGGTAAAATGGGTCATATGGCTAAGGACTGCTACAAAAAGCAGAATGACATTATGAATGGAAACTTGCAGCAAGGCAATTATGCATCTTCTAGTAGACAGGGTGATGACATAAATGAACATCTATTTATGGTACAGCACATGACCAATTCTGTGACAAGTGCAGAAGAACGAAATGATGTGTGGTATGTTGACTCAAGTGCGTCAAACCACATGACAGGTCATGCAGAATGGATGCAGGATGCAAGGAAAATGGAAAAACCAGGATTTGTGGAGACTGGTGATGATACTACACATCCTATTGTGCAGATTGGTAAAATTCCTTTGTCTATGCAGGATGGGAAAAAGAAATACCTGTTTGATGTATTTCATGTCCCGAACATCACCAAGAACCTGATTTCTGTTGGTCAAATGGTTGAGCAGGGCTTGCAGGTCAGATTTAATCCTCATGGATGCTTTGTTGAGGATATGAAAAATAACGGTCGCTTGATAGTAAAAGAAATGAAGAAGGGCATGAGGTTTTCGTTGGATACGGACATGCTTGAATTGAGTGTCCTTCTACTCGTAAGTTTACAGTGAGAAGAGATGTTGTTTTTGATGAGATGAGCAGCTGGTATAAACCAGTAATTGTGATGTTTGATGTAGATGTAGATGCACAAAATGGTAACGCTGCACAGAATTCACAGCAGCAATCACAAAATATTAGTGGACCTGTAGTGTCCTCTAGCAGTGGTTCACATACTTCGCCATGGACAGGCAAATTGAGATCAGGAGAATCTCCTCTTGAAAGAAATGCAAATAGTGGTACGCAGGTATCACAAAAAGGAAAAGAGAAGGTAGATCAGCCCATGTTTGATGTGAATGCAGGTCACTCTTATGTGGATGGTGAATCCAGTGGCTCAGAACAGAGCATTGATGATGAGTTGGGTATTCCTTCTGTTGTTACACTTGGAGTAAGCAAGACCAGGGATGTTTTGAGAGCACCTGGAAGTGAGCCTATTTTGCGTAGGTCTACCAGAGCTAGGTATCCTATGGATAGGCTGAAATATGATGGATTTACAGCCATTCACTATGCCTATATGGTCAAAGTGATACAGGAACCAAAACCCACTTCTTTTGAACAAGCCATGGGAAATGAAAAATGGGAGAAAGCCATGGATGAAGAAATGGATGCCTTGGAAGCAAATGCTACATGGGAATTGGTGCCTTTGCCTAAAGACAAGAATGCAATTGGCTGTAAGTGGGCTTATAAGATCAAGCACAATGTAGATGGTTCTGTGAACAGATACAAGGCAAGATTAGTTGTCGAGGGGTATGCACAGACATATGGCATTGATTATGAAGAAACATTCAGTCCGGTTGCAAGGATGGCAACTGTAAGAGCAGTCATTGCTATGGCTGCATCAAAGGGATGGTCTTTACATTAGATGGATGTAAAGAATGCCTTCTTGCATGGTGATTTGCAAGAAGAGGTCTTTATGGAGCAGCCACCAGGTTATGTTCATGCTATTCATCCTGAGTTTGTTTGCAGGTTGAAGAAAGCCTTGTATGGCTTAAAGCAAGCACCTAGAGCATGGTCTGACAAGATAGGACAATATCTTGTCACTATTGGATTTCAGATTTCCAAGGTAGATTTCTCACTCTATGTGAGAAAATCAGAGAAAGGTATTATGGTGCTTGTCATTTATGTTGATGATTTGATCATCACAGGTGATAGTGATGAAGATTGCCTTCATGTGAAAATGCTATTGAAGCAAAAGTTTGAGATGAAGGATTTGGGAGAGCTGCGTTATTTCTTGGGCATTGAGGTAATTAGATCACCAAGTGGGATACAGCTCTTACAGAGGCAGTATGGATTAGACATGCTGTCCAAATATGGGATGATAGGTTGTAAGCCTATTTCAGTTCCTTTGGAGCAGAATGTGAAGCTGAGCAGAGATGCAGGTGAGCTTCTAGAAGACCCTACTATGTACAGACGCATAGTAGGAAGTCTGATTTATATGACTATTACAAGGCCAGATTTAAGCAAGCACATTGAGGTGCATTATCACTATGTGCGAAAGAAGGTTTTACTAGGTCTTATTGATCTAGTTTATGTCAGCACAGAGGATCAGGTTGCTGACATATTCACGAAGGCATTGGGCACAGAGAAGCTGCGCAAGTTCAGAGACCTGCTTGGTGTGCAAGAATTGGGATTGAGCTCGAGGGGGAGTGTTGAGATATTGAGCTCCACTTGTGATATGCCAGGGTGACCGTTGTGTATTTATGTCACCGACTTGTTAGCTACATATGTGGTTGGTACACCGCCCACGAATAATAGCTGGATGATAGCTATCCTTATCTAGTCTAGTTTGTGGCTCAGTTATCATACCACCTTAGTTAGTTGAGTTTGGTTTGAGACCCACATATAGGGTTCTTCTATTTCTTTGTACTTGAGTTCTTTTGGCTTTCACAACTAAGAAGAGGAAAACTGTTTTCAGCCTCCACCTGTGTGTGTATTCCCCCATTGTGTATGTGAGAAAGCCGCAAGTGAAACTCCTTCCCTCTCTCCCACTATCTTCACACTAAATGCTGGTGGCATGCATTTGTGTGCACATAGTCAATGATTTGAGCATTAAGGGCCTTGGTATAAAGTTTGAAGGAAGGGTGGAAGAGTGGTGGAAAATAAGGTGATGATGTGGCTATAATGAAAAAGGCATGCATGAATTGTGGCTACGTGAGGTTGAAGGAGATGCTTCTGGATGGCAAGGTGGCGGCCGGGAGCTTGAAGGACAACGGGGCTATTGTCTTGGGTGGCTGGCAAAGAGCCGTCGCTACTGCAAGTCGGGAGCTCCGTGATGTCGAGGAGGAGAAGCTGGGGGGTAGTTCTCAACAACCAAGGTTCTATTGGGGTGGCTGAGTGCTACCGGATGCAGCTTGGGCATCGCTACAGTGTGGGCTAGGAGGAGCTCAAAAGAGCAAAGGAGTCGAGGGACTAGAGGTGATGGGAGAAAGCGCTTGGATAGCAATTGGGGGTCGCTAATGGGGGCGCCATCAGTAGGAGAAGCAGGAAGAAGTTTGTAGTGATGACGAAAGAAGCCACGAGGTGGCTCGACCGACGACTGTGTGTGTGAGCTAGGAGAGGTCCATGGTTGCGCAGGGAGGAGCTTGTTGGAAGGACCAACAGGGTCATGGGCTCACAACACAGGGGGAGGTGAGCTCTCAGGCAACGAGGATATAGTAGGGGAGCATGCGAGCTCAGAGGGAGTGCTGGGTGTCGTTTGTTCTGGAGCTGGGGGAAGCTTTGAAAGAGAGGCCTTTGGGTGAGGATTGCAATAGAGGGGGATTCCACAGAGGAGCTAGGAGGTGCGTGAGGGAAGGGAAATAAGGAAAGCTCGAAAATTTTGAGGAGGGTGACACCAGAAGCCACAAGGGAGGATCAGAGGGTGCAAGGCAAATATGGTGATCAGATAGAGTGGAGGGTGTCTTTGGTGGGCTGGCAAAGAGCAAATGAAAGCGGGCTATTGCTTTTTGAGGGAGCTATGTGGCTGCGGGATGACAACCAAGCAGGGAAGAAGATCTTGAGATGAATTATTGTTTGCGAATTAGAGCTTGGATCAAGCTAGAAAGGTCGACAATTATTTAGCTGGAAGGTTTAGATATGGGTACCTCTATTATAAAAACCTAGAGAACCTTGGGTGTCGCAAGATAGGAGCACTAGGTACAAGAAAACTATGAGAAGCTATTATCCATGAAGAGGTAAGAGACTGTGGGCTTGAGCTTGGGGCTTGATGCTGAAGGCAATGAAGATCCTGCTTGAAGGATGAATTGGCGAGATGGAGCACTTTGGAAAGCAAAGGTGGTACCTTTTGTAAGGCGGGTAGGGAGTGCTAGTCTCACAACTTGGCCGTGGGATTTGGATAATGTGGGCCTGAAATAGATGAGTGATGGGAGCTTTGTAATGAATACAAGGAGGCTGTTGCCTTGGGAAAAAAACTTCATGATATGGGAATCGCTGCAGAGACTTCGACTAATAGAATCTTCACAGATGGTGGGTTGCATCATTTCTAGTACTTGATGTTGATCTTGGGAAGACATGATCATAAGATTTTTGACCATGGCCACTTTGTGGGTGGTTGTCTGGTGAATTGTGGGATTGGATGTATTATGTATCTGAATGCTTTGTGAGCTTGAGCTCAGTCAATAGGAGCATCATGTTGGGCTGTGTAGTCCACTCGTTTTTTTTAAGAGTTGTTTGGCTTCCAGAAGAAATGTGACCAGAGTGTGAGATGTGTCCGAAGGTGTGTAGAGACAAGGATGTGGAATGAATGCTTTTTTCCTTGTGATGGTGTTGTTTTGTTGTCTTAATCGTAGATGAAGGTGGCTGTGAAGGCGGATTGGGCTCTACTGCTTTTGTCCATCCACGTTTTGGTGCCTCCACGGAGGCCTGTGCACTTCAATTTACAAGTGTGAAGCTGTGCAGTTAGTTGTAGTGTTGAAGGGCTGAGAGAGATGGCACAGGACTTTCGAGAATACTGGGGGATGCCATATGAGAGTGCAGAGAGATTCCTGGAAACGATGGAATTTACAGCACTTATGAAGGATAGGGCAACCCCTGAGATTTTGTTTCAGATCCTTAATTATTGCTTGTAGGGAGATGCAAAAGCATGGCTGCAGACTCAAGTTTCTGCCTTCAGAACTACTTATCCTCAGCAGCAAAATCCGGAGTATACATTGGTGAGAGGAGCTTTCCTTGCACGGTTTGCACAATCCAGGAGCCCTAATGAAGTATGGAAAGAGCTGTGCAAAGTGAGACAGGAGGAGCAGCAGGAGGTTGACCAGTACTTGATTCAGTTTGGGAGGTTATGGAGTTTATGGTGTGAAGCTCTTGTGCCAGAGGTACCTCCTCAGATGATAAAGAGAGACCGCTTTATTTCAGGCTTGAAACCTTCACTCCGTTTGAAGGTGGAGCTGAGGAATATTGGTAGTTTTGAGAATACAGTCAAAGTGGCCAGGGAGAAGGAGTGGAAAGTCAAGAGACTGAGGTAGCTTGGCATGCAAGAAGAGCCTAAGAATCTCATTAGAAGCCCAGAAATGATTAAGGCATATGCAGAGAGAGAGCCGGTGTCTATTCCTGTGTAGGATGATTCCCTGAAAAAAGATATGCATGAAGATGTGGAGCTGATCAAAACACTCAGCCTAAATTGGATGGAGACTACAGGAAGAGGGAGAGGGTATCTGAGTAATGTGCAATGCTAGGATTGTGGGGAGTGGGGACATATCAGCCCTCACTGTGATAAGCCAGCTGAGGTAGGAGGAGATGCCTATCCTGTGTAGCAGAGAACAAATGATAGTGATTACAGTATGGAGGTAAAGATCTGAATCAGCTCTGTACCAGTGGTATGAAATGGGAGGATAAGGGGAAAGGAAAGGCAATTAGCCTGATCAGAATGGAGACCACATAAGAGATTATGTCTATACCCATGCAGTGCAGTATGAGCTGTAGGCTGGAATTGGAAGAGGAACCTGAGGAGACAGTCATAGACGAAGAGATAGAGAGTGAGAAGAGGAAGAGAGCATCTCATTAGAGGAAGAGAGTCAGTTGTCTTCACTGTTGAAGAAACCGAATGTTGATGATGTAAGGGAGCTTGAAATCATTACACTTATGAATGGAGGCTTGTCAGTTGCTATGGAGGAGGGTGTTGCTCAACCAGTTCTGTGTGAGGTGGCAGAGGAGAGCGTGAGAGAAGGGGTTGCTACCATAGATGGCAGAAATGTTGAGAGCCCATTAATGGCAGCTAAGGATAAGTCTGTGTGTGTAGATGATGATCATGCTCTAGTGTTGTGTGGTGATGATGTGCCTATGATGGTTGAATGCAATCAGTTTGTGGTTGACACTATGATTGTGCATACCGAAGGGGTTGAGATTTCAGGTTCAGCAAGTGAGGAAGAAAGAGGTGAAACTAGCAATGAAGATGAGAGCTCAATCATGTTTGACAGTGATGAAGCTGATGTGGCTATTACTACTAAAGTAAAAGACCTACAGTCAGCAAGTGTTGATTGTGTGCATGCAAACTTTGATGTGGATGATGAGGTTAAGATTCAGTGTTTACAGGATGATGGTGATTCAGAGGATGAGCTGGATTGCTTCCTTGATGATGCACTGGATGATATGTTAGCATTGATCTCTTCGAAAAAGAATGTAAACACTAGTATGCATGTTGAGCTGGATGGCAGTGATAGTGTGGTTGATGATCAGCTAGATGCTTTACTTGATGGTACCCTTGTGGATTTTGCATGTGTGGTTGGCAATGACAAGAAAGAGTGTGCTAATATGTTTGAGCATTCTTTAGGTGGGAAGGATGTTTGTTTGCTCCTGGGTGATCTTGATAATTCATGTGATGGGTTAAGTTTTGCACCTTTCAAGGTTGAGGCAATAGGGTATGTTGAGAAGTCCCTAATCACAGATTATGAGCTGGTTGTGCCTGTGAGATCTATGTGTGAGGTAGTGACCTCAAAAGATGTGGCTCATGTGAAGTTGAGTAAGACTCATGATACAACTGTGATGGCTAATAGCCAGTGGAGTGGTGTGATGTCTTGGCAAAATAAGCTATGGGACCCTGGAGGCTTAGTGAGGATGTGGGTATATGGAAGGAGCTGGTGGCTATATCAATTTGGTGTGTTGTTGATTCCTTTTGATCCAGGGGGATGGTGGATTATGCATATCTGGCAGTGGAGGGTTCAAAGTTTTCCTTTTGATCTAGGAAAAGAAGGGCAAAGGCATAGAGTACAAGCTTGCTTTGTTTTTGATCTAGGTGGTTTGCTGATGTTTTTCTTTAGCTACTGGACATGAATGTCACAGCAGAAGAGAAGGGGTTGCTAGAGATGTGTGCATAAAAATGAAAATATGTTTTTCACTCGTTGCATGTTGCTGGGTGAGTGCATAGCTATGTACATAGCTAGTTGGTAGTGGAAATGAGCTATGGATACTCTAATAAAAGACTCCACATTGATGATATACTTTCTTGAGATGGCAGATGCTTCTCCAAGGACTTCTGGGAGATAATGAAGTGCAGTGTGGGTGCACCAGACAATTCAAAGCATGGTATACAGAGTGTGACGGAGTTTTGTTGTGGGGTGACATGTACTCTTCATGGTTGTCCCGAATCCTTTTTGTATGAGGGCATGAGCATTTTTTTGTCGTGGTTGTCTTGAAAATCCATTGTGTCAGGATGGTGTTCACCATATGTGGTAGTATGGGCAATATGGCACTAAATACTAGTGGCATGCATTTGTGTGCACATAGTGAATGATTTGAGCATTAAGGGCCTTGGTATAAAGTTTGAAGGAAGGGTGGAAGAGTGGTGGAAAATAAGGTGATGACGTGGCTATAATAAAAAAGGCATGCATGAATTGTGGCTACGTGAGGTTGAAGGAGACGCTTCTGGATGGCAAGGTGGCGGCCGAGAGCTTGGAGGACAATGGGGCTATTGCCTTGGGTGGCTGGCAAAGAGCCGTCGCTACTGCAGGTCGGGAGCTCCGTGATGTCGAGGAGGAGAAGCTGGGGGGTAGCTCCCAACAACCAAGGTTCTACTGGGGTGGCTGAGTGCTATCGGATGCAGCTTGGGCATCGCTACAGTGTGGGCTAGGAGGAGCTCAAAAGAGCAAAGGAGTCGAGGGACTGGAGGTGATGGGAGAAAGCCCTTGGATAGCAGTTGGGGGTCGCTAATGGGGGTGCCATCAGTAGAAGAAGCAGGAAGAAGTTTGTAGTGATGACGAAAGAAGCCGCGAGGTGGCTTGACCGACGACTATGTGTGTGAGCTAGGAGAGGTCCATGGTTGCGCACGGAGGAGCTTGTTGGAAGGACCAGCAGGGTCGTGGGCTCACAGCACAAGGGGAGGTGAGCTCTCAGGAAACGAGGATATAGTAGGGGAGCATGCGAGCTCAGAGAGAGCGCTAGGGGTCATTTGTTCTGGAGCTGGGGGAAGCTTTGAACGAGAGGCCTTTGGGTGAGGATTGTGACAGAGGGGGATCCCACAGAGGAGCTAGGAGGTGCGTGAGGGAAGGGCACGAAGGGACGCTTGGAAAGTTTGAGGAGGGCGACACCAGAAGCCACGAGGGAGGATCAGGAGGGTGCAAGGAAAATATGGTGATCAGACAGAGTGGAGGGTGTCTTTGGTGGGCTTGCAAAAGATCAAATGAAAGCGGGCTGTTGCTTTTTGAGGGAGCTATGTGGCTGCGGGATGACGACCAAGCGGGGAAGAAGATCTTGAGATGAATTATTGTTTGCGAATTAGAGCTTGGATCAAGCTAGAAAGGTCGACAATTATTTAGCTGGGAGGTTTAGATATGGGTGCCTCTATTATAAAGGTGATGAAGATCCTACTTGAAGGATGAATTGGCGAGATGGAGCACTTTGGAAAGCAAAGGTGGTACCTTTTGTAAGGTGGGTAGGGAGTGCTAGTCTCACAACTTGGCCGTGGGATCTGGATAATGTGGGCCTGAAATAGATGAGTGATGGGAGCTTTGTAATGAATACAAGGAGGCTGTTGCCTTGGGGAAAAAACTTCATAATATGGGAATTGCTATAGAGACTTCGACTAATAGAATCTTCATAGACGGTGGGCTGCATCATTTCTAGTACTTGATGTTGATCTTGGGAAGACATGATCATAAGATTTTTGACCGTGGCCACTTTGTGGGTGGTTGTCCAGTGAATTGTGGGATTGGATGTATTATCTATCTGAATGCTTTGTGAGCTTGAGCTCAATCAGTAGGAGCATCATGTTGGGCTTTATAGTCCACTGGTTTTTTTTAAGAGCTATTTGGCTTCCAGAAGAAATGTGACCAGAGTGTGAGATGTGTCCAGAGGTGTGTAGAGACAAGGATGTGGAATGAATGCTTTTTTCCTTGTGATGGTGTTGTTCTGTTGTCTTAAACATGGATGAGGGTGGCTGTGAAGGCGGATTGGGCTCTACTGCCTTTGTCCATCCAACGTGAGCCGATGCGCTTGCCTGCCCATCGTTGGGTGGCCGGTGTGTAACCGACCTCCATGCTCAAAAAGAAAAACACAAACGTTGAGCTACTAACTAGTAGCTTGGACTGATCTGATGATTTAGAACAAGATCAATTAGATTCATGGGGCCTGCCTTTTGTAGCGAGGTTGTCTGGAAGAGCAAGGGTCAATGGGTTGTTAGAATGGTCATGTACACTGTAAAGTGATTGGACCAGTAAATGTAGTTGCAACCGTGTCCAGGAAGTGTCAAGCTATGGTTACTCATCTAGATGTGGTCTAGTGTGGAGTCGTGCACTGTTGGTTTCTTTATTAGCTAGTTCATGTTGTGAGTGGACATAAACTATTGCAGTGTGTCAAGTGTTCTCCCATGTGTCTTGTAACAAATGTTGAAGTCACCCACATTGTAAGTGTTTGCGGTCGATTGAACGTCTTCCAACATGTGTTGTAGGCTGTCCAGGAGTGCGTGGATGTTTGCACGTGGTGACTTGTAGATGTTAATGACTTTGACAAGCCCACATTGCATGGAATTGAAAGCAGTGAGCAAGCACTCAATTCCCTGTTGTGTACTCGTGATAGTGCTATGTATACAAGACCATGTGCCTTTATTCTTGTAGGGTCGAATGCGAGGTAGTCCATAGTGAGCCCTTGTGCCCGATGGATCGTTTGTGCAACAGCTGGTTGTCTGGGAAATTGGTGTCTGCACACACTATTCAAGTGGTTCTTAACTTCTTACCAATTTGAAATTCGAGTGCACTTTGCAAGATTGGGGTCCATACTTTTGGGATTCCTTCTTTGAAAAGGAAATGGTGTGCAACACGTGTACGCTTGCCTACGCTTCGGTTATTGAATTCTACCCACATGATAGGAGGCTTTGTGTGCATCGTTGCACCCTTGAACACATCATCAGCTCCATTGACAAGTCCATTTGGAATGTCAAGGTTACCAGAGCAAATCTCAATGACCATGCCTGGTTTAAGGTACAATTCATGGTGCAATCCTCCTGTCAATTTGGGATCTAGTGGGATTTGTATTGTCTTGCTACACGCTTTGTGCTAGAGGTCCTTTGACTTAATCGAGTGTAGGTCCATCTTTAGTATTTTGAACACGTCATGGTTATGAGCATCTTTGATTTGATTTTGTAGAACAAATGGGGTACTAGTTCTTTTTGAGGAGGTTGTCGATAGTATTGCTTGCTTAGTTCGGCTAGGTCATATGCAGTGTGTGCACCCACTTGCAGACGATTCATTTGTGCAAGAAATATGTTGTATTGTTGGCGCGTTGGTATGTTGAGCTCGTAGTATAAGACATCTTTCCAAAAATAGGGTGACACTACTAATGCTGAGGGGTTGAATGAGAATATCCAGTTCTCTTTTGTTGGGCTTGTTTGACACAAATCCTCGCAGAACAGAATGTCGACGCTCCAAATGGGAGGGTGTGGTTGTGTTTTATTTCACACATGCGCATGTCCGCGACAATGAAAGTATTCAAGCCAATCAATGGCATTTCATCAAATACAATTAGTTGTACATCTTGGTACAAGTGTAAAAGGATTTATATCTTCTCGGTTGTAAGGCTTTTGTAGGTTGACGAGAACAAGGGCAAATGAAGTGCTGAATGTATTGTTGTACCTCCTATGTTGAATGCTTCTTTTCCTATGTAGGCTAGGAGTAGCACTTTTGGCAACTCAATGGAGCTTGAATTTGCACGCGAGTAGTGTCACTACAAGGCTTGAACAAGTAGTAGCAATTTGAATGGTTTCCATGTATTGCATTGCCTGATAAGAACAAGCACACTGGCATTTTTTCATAAGATAGTTTTTTCAGCATAATGTCCTTGAGAAGCAAGTGTTGGTTAGAGTTGAGCTTGCAAAGTTCGCGAAATTAGTCTTTGTTAGGCATCAGCACATAAGAAAAGTTGCTTGCTTTTGCTTGGGCTATATTTTTCTCTGTTTGATGGAGTTCGTTGTTAAGGTCACTTTGTGGCAATGGGTGGAAAACCATTTGTTGTTGTTGTACATGTGGATGATGTTGAAAGTACGACACCATTGTCAATAGGTAGCATGCCCTTGTTGAAGTTTTCAAAGTTGCTGTCGATTGTTTCCTTCGCATGTGTGTACAGATCGTGCCATGTGGTCAAGACATTTTCTAGGGAAGGCTCCTCGGTTGTGAATGGAAAATGCAACAGGAAAAGCTCTTAGTAGTAGTTTTCAGCGTCTTTGGCCTTACTGTAGTTGTTGAAGCGAATAATTTTTTATCAATTGCGTTTAGTTGTTTTGCGTGAGGTTGTAGTGTACATGCTTGCATATTGAGCCAAGCAAAGGTTGCGAAATGTGCTAGCTCTATTCTTGTACTTTCCTATAATGTCTTCAAAGAAAACGTTAGTGCTATTTGGCTCCATTCTTTCTAGTTGTGAACGTCGCTTAAGTAGCAATGTGTGTATTCCATAGGGCTAATGTTTATGTAGCAAAACTCCCTAGTTGAGCTAGTTAATGGCAAGGACATGGATAAGTACGTTGCTTGTTGCGAGCTGATGTGCTAGGTGTTCAAAATTGCATTGCCAATTTTTTGGATATGCTCATTCGCTAGGACATCCGCTCGAAGGCATTGGTCCATTGCTTGCTTCATGGCTTTTGCGGTCGAATGGTTGACTTTAGTCATGCATGAAGTGCAATATGCAACTGCAGTGTGGAGATTCATCATGAATTGGATATCGATATTGGCTTGCCACAATGTCGAGATTGTTGTGTTAAAATTGTTCGTGTAAATATCTTTGGGTTGACGGCGCAAGAAAATTGTTGGTTGAACTACACTAGCTCTCAAGGCCATAATGTACTCTTCCTCTGTCAGCAACAAGGTGTGCAAGAGACCATCAAAGTCGAATTTCTCTATGTCATTATTAATCAAGAAAGCATGTATTTTTTGATAGTTGTGCTTGTGTATGCTTGACTGTGTACTTTGGTGTAGACGTTTCAAAATTGTTGTTGCTTTCATAGGTGGGCGTGGAAAATGGAAGCGACATGCGTTTCCCTTCTTCTTGCGAGTTTTTTTGTGCTTGTGCTTTTGGATGTCCTTGTTCTCCAATGAAAGTTTTGCAAATGTCGGTGGAAATGTATTGATTCACAAATGACACGACACCCACATCAAAAGATTTACTGTACGTAGGTGCACCTTCAATCCACAAAAGGCCATGGTCGTGCTGACTGCCCCTGTTTTGGAATTCAGTCACAAATAAAAAGTCAAGTACTTTCCCTAGTGTTGGAGGCATCCTATTTGAGAAACCGTTTCATTACTTGGAACTTGTGAACGTAGTATATTGCAGTTGTCACAAGGTCATCGGACAAGTGATCGTAGTTCTTCCAATGGTGGAAGCGCGGCTTGCACGGCGTGTGACAAATTGAGTTTGTGCAAGAAATCTACAAGTGGCTGCCAGTTCTGTTATGCAATAGAAAAAGTCAAAAAGAAGGTAGGTGGTCCTAGCTGTCTAAAAGAAAGCAAGGCAGTATGATGGTCTTCGTTCCAGTGAATATAAGGGCGCTTTCGCTTGCGTGTGTGGAGTGGCGATATCTCCAGCGGGCTTGCTAGTTCATTTATCAGTAGTGTGTTTACTTGCGTTGAACCATTCAACAATCGCATTACAGTACGTGTTCCCGATGCATCTTGGGTAAGGACTTCGAAAGAGCAGTGCAGGAATGAGGTAGCGTGCATAAGGCAATCATGTATGATCGCATGGGAATTTGAACTGGAACTGAGGGCATGAATAACACGCTCAACTTCGGAACTACCCTACTTGGGTACACAAACATGGAGTCCATGATAAAATCTTTCCACGGTGGAGTTGTACATGCTGTGCTAGCGAGAATGTGATCGCAAAGTTCTTGCAACAATGTTTCGTATGTGTGAACTGTGGAAAATTTAATCAAACATAACACAACATCATAGTTTTGTGGGTGCACTCTCATAACGTTTGTGTGTCTCTTTGTGTCATAGCTTTTTATGTCAACATGTGAAGACATATTGTTTGGTATTGCAGCACGGAAAGTGCAAGCACAAAAAAGAGCAAACGAAACTGTGGACCGAAGCCGCAAAGCTTGCAAAGTCTATAGCAAGAAAGTTGAAACAGATACAATGGTACTTCTCAAGTGTTTGCTTCAAATGCCACCAAGTGGCTGGAACTGTTAATAGTGAAGCTTCTAGTTAGTTTCATGGCCAAGAGCATGGAGCGCATAGCCAAAACACTCTCTGCATACAAATCCAGGAAAGGTGTTTGGAACTGGAGTAGAGCATCCACTTGCGCTCCTTGAACAATCACAGTTACATCATTTCCATTGCGATCATAGATTCGTCCCTTCAAGACAGCTACCTTTGAAATGAGCTGAATTGAGGTGCAAGTGCAGCAGTAAGGGTGTGTTGGGTCACAGCTAACACGCGTACCGTCGCAGTTGGTGGTAGGATCCACTTAAATACAGCATATACAGTAAATAGACAAGTAAATATGCACCATAGAACAAATCATAGGGGAGCTAGAGCGCTCCTACTCAGAAACAAGACACCGATTGGCTCCAAACGTTGGCGCCCCTTGTGGTATTTATTTAACATTCAATTGAAGCCAAGTAGCTGATTACAAAGGTCTCTGGGAGGCTGCACCACAGGCAAACCAATGCTCGCAGACTCCCCATCCAGCCCACCCTATAATTCCCTGCTCAACTTCGAACGGTGAACGGCATCCAATCACTAGACAATCATGTATCCTCAGCCAACCAAAGTATGCAACAGAGACCCCCATAGCATCCATTGTCTGAGCCACTCCTGCAATTGCACAACCAAGCGCCCAACCATCCAAACACAGCTGAACAACTACAAGACAAAGCCCTCAATAGTTGAGCTCTGGTGCAATCAAACAACCAGACACTTCCCAGCGGGTTATCTCAATCTATAGCCTCCTTGGCCATTGCGTAACAGCATAAATCAACCCTTCTTCGCGAGGAAAGAGACCCAAACACAATAACTATCCAGCAACCAATCAAGGAATGGCAAAAGTAAGCAAAGATAAGCCTCCTTCTACCCAGTATCCACAGAGCTAGGTCACCGGGGCTAGAAAACCCAAGATCCTATAGAGAAAAGCTGATTCTGCCCTAGCACAGCCCCAAGAGTAGCTTACAAGCGAACACCCACGCCTGGAAAGTTACAAAATCAGCCACAACACCCATAAAGCTCCAAAAATTAGGTCGAAATCTCCTACAGAGCCTGAAAGCCTAAAAAAGCAAGTTGCAATTCACCCAAAGCAGCTTGGTCAAGTCCAGAACTCCTAGAACAGCCCTAGAACCAATCGCAGGCACTTGGAACAGCCTGGAAGAGCCCAAAAGCAAATTGCAAACTAGAACAGACACCCTGGCAGAAATCACCACCTGCAACAGGCTCCTGGATCAATTGCGATTTGCTCTGGCAGCACCTAGAACTGGCCCATGGGCCCTTGGGTAAAAACGAATTTCCCTGGCAGGCTTTGGATCACCTGAAATTGGCCCCTGGGTAAAAAAAATTTCCCTGGCAGGCTCTGGATCACCTGAAACTGGCCCCTGGGTAAAAACGAATTTCCTTGGCAGGCTCTAGAACCTCCTGGTAAAAAAGCAATTTGACTCTAGTAGCATCTGGTAGGCTTTGGCAGCTCCAAACTGATGATCTGGCTCCTCTGGAATTGATTTGGCCAATTGAACCTAAAAGAAGGGCTCCCCTCCCCTTTTAAAGCCCTAGGCTCCAAAATGTAGTGTTTTTTAATTGCACCACTCTTTTGGGCCCCCTGTTGCACATTGTTGGACAAAGGAATGAGGCACAACTAAGGTAATAGTTTCACAATTGTGTCGATCACTGAAATCATCACACAAGCATGTCTCGTACTTGGTGTTCTTCGCTTTGAAGGTGCCGTACTTCACCAAAAGCTTGCCCTCAAAAGAGAATCTATGTGTGATATCATCTATGATTTCACTATGCATAGCAAGGGCAAACCATTCCCACCCCTTACAAATTTATTATTTGAAGGTACTATAGTTATGTGCTCTATGGGGATGTCCTTGCGCTCAGCTAAAATTGCCTCATTAGGGTCCAAAGGTTGCGCCAACTCATTTTGCGTTGTTTTCTTTAGAGACGCTTTGCTTGCTGCAGCAATTCATGCAATGTCTGAATTAACAAGATGAATATCATTCATAAGGCCTGCCCGAGATCGAAAAAGAAGACGAATTGAATGTGCAGCATGGAAAAGGGGGCATAAAGTTGAGAGAGAGAGAGAGAGAGAGGGAGAGAGGGAGAAAGAGAGAGAGAGAGAGAGAGAGAGGATTTGAAGGGAAGAAATTAGCAATGAGAGAGGGAGAAAGCGAGAGGATTTGAAGCGTTGGTGTGGCTCCGCGCGATAGGAATCCCCTTAAAAAATGAAGGACTCTCATGTGTGTGTGAATTGCCTTGGTCATGATGGCCTTATGTATGTGGATGAAACCCACCATGGTTAGAGCTTTTGAAATGCCCATGTGCTTTACTTAGGCCCCATATATGGCAGGCAAAAAAAAACGTTGTTGTGCGCTAATGTGCGCTAGACGAGACGTATTCACAAACAAACCTTAATGTATTTCAATCAAAATTTTCAAAAAGACTAGCCAGGCTAAGGGGAGCTCGAGGTTGAAAGGCTTCTCTCCAAACAAAACGAGAAGCTTCAAGAAAAAGCCCAAGTAACCTTCTCGAAACACCAGGAACCAAAGGAAAGTTCCCTCAAGGAGACGATGAATGAGCCAAGTAGCTTTCTTGAAGCCCCAAGGAACCAAAGGAGAACCATCAGCAGTCTGGTCGCTCAAAAAATGACCATACGAGCTCCAAACAGCCAATGCTTGGCCAAGGAAGGGCAGCCTCGAACAGATTCCAGGCCAATAGAGACCCCAAGAAATGCCGCAAGTAGTCTTGGCGCGTCCAAGCAGCTGTACGGGATGGAACAAAGGCAAGCAATGCTCCAAGAAATGGTTGAAAGGTGATGGGGCTCCTGCGAACTCCAGACCAGGTCCAAGAACAGCTGCAAACCTGCCAGAAGCTCCAAAAAACTGGTTGCGACAGATGGCAGCCAATGTAGAGCTCCCGGGCCAAGGCGCAAACAAATGGCAGCTACACGAATCCAGGGTGAATCGAGAAGAGAGGCAGGGTGAAGCAGCAAGAGAAATGGGTGGGAAGGTGGTTGCTATGGCTGAAGGGAAGCAGCAGCACGCGTGAAGCAGGCTGCTATGGCAGAAGGGAAGCAGCAGCACGTGTGAAACAGGCTCAGAGCAGTTTGCAAGCCAACTACCCGAGGGTCTAGATTGATATTCAGATTGCAAGCCAACTACCCCACGGTTAAGCCAACTACCTAAGGGTCTCACCACCTTTTCTCCAAAGGGTTTTGTTAGCTCCTTGTCCTAGTGTGACCATATGTGTGTGTTTGAGAGTGGTCTTGTGAGAGACATATTGTGTATATACCTATATGAATCCAGGAACATTCCCAAACTCATCCTCTAAAAACACAACATAGTGCAGTTTCAATCTCATGATAGTCACTCACAAGGTTGAAAACCATAAACTCCATCATGCATAGCAGGGACTAGCTACTATGACATCCCCACTGACGTCATCAGCGCCCAACAGTGGGTGTAGACCATAGTATAAAAATATGCTCTCACACATACAAATCCACACACCCACACATACTTGAGCATCCATTTATACAAAGTCTTCGTATTGAGTTTTTGTTGGCACTCCGGAGGTGAAGGGCAGACTCAGCCATGATGAAGGCTAGCACTAAAGGAGAAGGCTAATCAAAAGGTAGTCCAAAATCTCTTCATTCAAGCTACAACTGCTTGCGAAGTCTAAACGTTTTCATTTTAGTCTCTCCCCAACGAGCATCTAAATCTAAATCTAGCTGATAGGGCAATGCACCATGTAAGATAGAAAGAATTATCACAATATCAGCAGGCCGCAAGGCATTTGAAGACTTGCTGCTCGCATTATTCTTCCTGCTCATCTCCTCCATAAGGAGAGAGCTCTCTACATCAGCATACATAAGAGTGACATTCGAATTTGACAGGGTGGTCTTGAAAGTGTCCCAACTCTCAGGGAGGGTACACAACAAGAAAGTAGCCTTGAACTCCTCATCAAGGTTCAATCCCTGTGCAATAAGCTGTGTAAAGATGGCATTGAACTCACTCAAGTGTGAGGTCATAGCTGTACCTTCCTTCATGCGAAGATCAACCAGCTTCTTCAACCAATAAACCTTACTGGCTGAACTCTTTTGGGCATATAACTCTGCTAGCCTCTACCATAGGCCATAAGAGGTCTTTTCAGCCTGAACATTGAACACAAGAGTATCAGAAATAGTAAGCATGATAGCTGCCCTTGCAGACAAATCAAGCTCTTCCCAGTCATCATTTGTCATGTCAGATGGCTTGACACCCTTCTTGGAGACATATTGTGTGTGTGAGATTAAACTCTTAACTATGAACACCCCTTTGTATCTGGATAGGATAAGAATGCCATGTGTCGGTATCTTTTCAGTGTGAAGGATTATGTGTGTCAAGAAAGTAAGGTTCTTGTTCTTGTCTACAGAGCATGTACTTGGTGAAGTCGATCTCTCTCCTCGACATCCTCCCCTGCACTCTGCAGCATGACTTTTAGCACCACGTTTCTCTAACACTTTCATATGTAACCTGACTATGTTTCTCAAGGATCAAGTGCTGTGACTGATCATAAAAACTCAACAATGACATCACAAAAAATAATGAACTCCCTTTTTAATACGCTTTGCTTTCATCATTGTACCCTACAAGCACAGGTTTTTGTGTTTTGGCATCAGGCTCTCTCTTGAGCTCATTTGGCACATGAGCATCTGCTAAAGATCCAAGAAATACCAGGCTTCTTTCCTGAGAGAGCTATTTTGGTGTTATATTCTGTAGAATGGTAGTTGATGTTTGATTCATGAGATAAATGGTAGTGTTGCAACCTTATTTTTCATAGTGGGCTAATAAAAGGATGGGGAGGAAACAACGCTAGTTTAATGGGGCCACCCGTCCTTTTTCATCCCCCTCTGCCTGTCAACTAAACTAATGTAAATAGAATTCGTGTTTTTTTCATTTAGTGAAACATGTGAGGCCCTCCCCTTCTCCCCTCCCTCTCAACCAATGTAATGGAATTCAAAATTTCCCCCCCCATAATGCATCCATATGGCTTTCTACCCACCCAAATTTTGTAAGTGCAAGCTTCCAAGAGAGGGAAAGCTTACATCTTGTGATGGGACTCTGGTTTTTTGCAATTTTTTTGTTGAATAGGGGGACGTATTTGGCAGATTTGTTTTGTACCAATGGCTATGTATGCATTTTTTCCTAATGCAAGAGTAATAAGTATCTATTACTAGGCACATAATTATTTGACACCACTTCACACAGCCATTCAAAATCACGTGAAACAGGATAAAAATGAGTGTCTTTGATTACACTAACTAATCGCATGAGAAAGGCAATCAACTCTTAGTCAATGCATGAAAGGAGGGCAAGAACCTCGTTTGATATCTTGGTTCATGGAAGTTATTGAAGAAATTTGCTGGACATCCGATACATGAAGGAATGCAAGCAACTCCAGTGGAACTTTGCTTCATGTAAAGACTCGCAGTAATCAGAGGTTCAGACACCATACGACGATAGTCGAGAAACTAACCATTTAAGTTTACGGAATCTGCAATCTCTTCTGTTTTCAACTTATATTAGAACTGGAGCCGTACATTGTGATGACCTCTCTTGTTTTCAAAAGAAAATAGAATGGAAGAGGGGTGAAAAGGCAGCAGATTCACACACTCAATATTGCACACTGCATACAAGTACAAGAAAAATATGTAGATTTCAAACAACAAAATTACAAGAAAATATTGAATCAACTTATAATTTGGAACTTTCCATGATTACCATTCTAAACTTTGAAAGAATTTCTTGCTAGCTTACATCTGCCTGATATTTATTGTTCAATTGCTGCTAGTCAAAATCAGTACATCATAATTGACATGAGATAATTGCATTGGAAACCAATTTCCAATAGGGTGACCGCATTAACAGCATGGCAAGGTGAATCCCACCAAAACTATTCTGTTGACAACAATGTCTCACACTGTATAGGCTTGCTGTATTGTGTTAATGTCCAAGCCTTTCAACCTGACAACGGACTCAACATGCCCCTTCAAGGTATGCAGTTCCCTCAGCCTGTGACATAAAGCTTATCATAAGGTTCTATGAGAAGGTAAAAACGAATCATAAATAGGCCTCAATACAAAACAGCAGCGTGATGACTGCACTATTCAGAAAACTAGAAATAATCTAAAATTGTACTTTACCTGGCAACTTCTGCACGTCGCTTGGCTTGTTCAGCTATCTCTGTAAGCTCATGGAAATTACTCTTCTCTGAGAATAGTTTAGTTGCCCCGGGTGGATGCAGCCCATGCGTAGTACGTTGATCATGAGCCCACTGTGCCTTTCTTGCTTCTTTTCCATAATCTTTTTGTCTCGTAACTGCAATCTGAAACATTCATTCAGAATTAAAGACTCTCTTCCTATTTCTATTCTCACTACTTGATGGCTTGTTATCCTAATCATTATCTCAAGGTGTACCACAAACCACAGATTGACACTGTTAGAGTGATTGCTACCTTTTGTTCAAGAAGAAGATCCCATGCCTTTCCTCCCAAAATGTAACGGGTGGCGAACGTGATCACATCAAGAGGCAGGTAGAATACCACACTATAAAGCCAGATGACTCCAGCCCAACCCCAACCAATACCGCTTATAGCAGCAAAGCTCCATTCAGCATAAACGGCAATCAGTGTTGCGACCTGCAAACACGTGTATCAGCAAGCATGCTGTTGAATGACTGCATTTTCAACAATCACAAGTAGATACTGTGCAGTCACTCCATTTTAGCTTTCAGATATCTCGGAGGCAATCTGAGTCATCCTTTGATATTCAAATTTATCATAGACATCGAACCTTAAAACCTGAGCTAAGTCACAGGTGTATAGAAAAGATGATGAGTGATTTACCAAAACAACTGTTATTATGTAAAGTAGATCCACGTCAGCTACAATTGTAATGCACTAATGTTGCGTTCTATAAGGGATCATGGGTTAGAGATTCATACCAGCTGAGCTACGATGAATGCAGTCATGAGCAGCAGCCCTGGGCGCTCCAAAAAGGACCAACTTTGTGATCGCGTAACAAAAATGAGAGCCTGACTTACAATGCTGACTTGCAAATACAATGCAGCGGTGAGCTCGCTATCACTGTTACTTATATCTCTGACATGGAAATGTCTCTGCCAGAAGAAAACATGCAGTTATTAGCAACTAAAGCAGCTGATGGAGACCCTTAATCAATAGTATTTATAAACTGTGGTATGTAATGACGTCAATCAAATCAGCACTCCTAGATGGTTTGAGGCTAGAGCACAAAAAATGCTCTTATTTTTTTGACAATGGCATTCCAAACCTTACTCTGATAGGTACTTTCTTACCGGAAAGAAGTGTGTCTTACAAGCAGCCCAGAAGAAGACTACTGTCATGATTGCGAGGTATGTCCCAATAACAATACCAGTCGTGAAAATTTCTTTAAGTTTCCAGCTATCAGGTAATGGAGAAGGCTTAACACGATCCTTAGAAATGGTCATAATAGTACCTATGAAAAGAGGAAAGGAAATATTACATGGATGCACCAAGGATGATTGTTTTTTGCATCCAACCAATTGTCAAAAGAGGAACCAGAGCCCTTTCCGAATAACTCACCATCATTCAATATGGCAATGATAAGTATCATAAAGGGAGAGAAGTCAAATTTCCAGATCAGAGCCAGGAGCATAAAACCGAGCTACACTACACAATGAGAACGCAAGGTGAGATCCTTTTCAACTCATACCCAAAAAAAAATCTTTCATCCTTCATATGAATGTAATGCCTGAGAATAACCCAGAAGTGAAATAGTAGACAGATTGCAATCAGAGTTTCTTACCACTATACGGATTGTGATAGACACAGCATATATCTGGGAGCACAGTTGTAAAAAAATTATTAGTGGTCTCTTATATGCGAATAAGCACAGTTTTCTATGAATTTTAAAAACGTAGTGAGAGTTGATGACAGTACTTACTGTGTAGTTTTTCATCCTCTGAAATATTGCACGACTTGTAAGGACAGCACTGATGATAATACTTAAGCCGGGCTCAGTCAGTACAATATCAGAAGCATTTCTTGCAGCATCTGTTGCATCAGCAACAGCAATACCTATATCAGCCTTTTTCAAAGAAGGAGCATCGTTTACTCCATCACCAGTCATTCCACAGACGTGTTTCTTCCCCTGTAACCGCTTGACAATTTCATACTTGTGCTCTGGGCACAAAAGATCGCACACGAAATTGTAAGATTCATACAAGCCATATGAAAAAGTCAACAATTACAGAAAAGCCACATGTCCATGACACTGAATATGATGTTGTAGCGTATGTCTAGATAAGCCTACCCTGTTAAGGATCAAGATTCAATAATTAATGAATCCACTACTGAGGCTGAAATTACCTGGGAACACTCCAGCAAATCCATCAGCCTTTTCTATTAGCTCATCTATTGGAAGGGAGGCTATTGACTCATCTTTAACCTGTCCTAACAATGATGAAGATGGATACATGTTGATACCCATACCCAACCGCCTGCCAGTCTCCTTTGCAATTGCGAGCTGGTCACCTGTCATTGCAATGCAAAGGCTTATTGTGTGGTAAAATCAAAATCTTACCTCTCCCATGTACATAGCACAGTTAGTAACTAGCGCAGAAGAAAAATACAGCATGGTAGAGACACTATAAAATCTAGACGAGACACAGAGTCATGTTTCAAGGTTTTAATTCTGAACCTTCATATTACCAATTTTTTTTGGGTGCATCTCTTTCATGACAGGCTGCCATAACATAAATTTTGTTAATGCAACCCATTTTGGAGTGTCAAACACCTTAAATACAAATATCATCCATCCAAGAAGGCTGGCACATGGTCACAAAAGATCATAGCAGTCTCCTAAGATCAGGAATAGATCAATAATTAAGTCTTACACAATAATTACCTGTTATCATCTTGACATTCACTCCTAGACTCAAAGCTCGGTGGATTGTCTCGGCACTGTCATGTCGAGGAGGATCAAACAGGGGCAGTAAGCCACAAAATTGCCAAGGAGTTCCTTCTCCTTCTTTGCTCTTTTCAGGCACTGCCTGCATTTACTTGCAAATTCAATACTAAAGAAGGGCCTCGAGGTATCATGAAATTTTAAAATGATGCTTGGACCATCAATCCAAAAATAGAGATGGCAATTGATATCCGTTAAATTCAAGTGGCACCTGCAAGGAAACTGCGAGCGAACGGAGCCCTCGCTCTGCATACTTATCAATAATTACATGCACTCTGCCCGCAATCTCTATTTTGTTGTGGCATAGATTGAGAATCTAAAAACACTCCAATGTCAAAGCTCATCAACAAACCCTTTCTGCTGGTTAAATGGTTAAAACAACCAACAAGGATAGTGTGTTATGGCAATACAGGTCATAGAATATCAGGATTCAGGTGAAACCTGCTCTGGGGCACCTTTGCTGGCTCTGAACCAGTTACCATCTTTGTCAATGTATGTGAGCGCTGTTCGCTTGTCCACAGGATTAAAAGGAAGAAAGTGTACTTCTGTTATATTCAACCTGGCCTGTAATGTAGATAGATCTAGATGAGATGCCATTCGGATGACAGTGGACTGTTGTGTTGATAAAAGAAGCATCATGCTCACATGAGATTTCTTGGCAATAACTTCTATAGCTGACCCTTCCTACTTTAACGATTGATATACTTCACAATGTCCTTTGTTTTGCCCTCATTCTCCACATAGGGGAGTGCAAACACACCCACGCATGAACACACATATGCGTGCACACACACTCTTTTATATTTTGGCCAAATCTCTTCTCTCTCTCTCTCTCTCTCTCTCTCTCTCTCTCTCATGTATGTAACTGGAATTATGATTCAAGGCAGCCTCATTTAACACATTTGTAGAAAAAGAGAACCCCAGATTCAAAGAGGATTCAGAAAAGACCTCTGCTTGATCCGCAAGCATATTCACAATTGCAGTGTCAATAGCATCTTGATTCTCTACCCTGGAGGCTCTTGCTGCCAATAGGACTACCATGTTTTTGTCTATGTCTTTCGAAAAAACCTGAAGATTGCATGGTGCAGGCAACTTCTCTATCAATGGATAAAAGGGTTTAAAGAAACGAATGGAGCTCTCAGCTAAATAGTTACCTCTATCAAGTTTTTGTCCACACTAAGTTTGTTAAGTGTGAGTGTTCCTGTTTTATCACTGCAGAGAACATCCATTCCTGCCATTTCCTCAATAGCAGTCATGCGCTTTGTGATGGCACCCTGTGTGTACAACCGATAGAAAATGTGAGCCATACTCTAATCAAATGGAAGCGGAACCTGAATCATAAGTGGCACCATAGTAAAGCTGATCTGACCTGCTGAGACAGACGATGAGATCCGATAGCCATTGTGACAGAGAGCACTGTGGGCATAGCAATCGGGATACCTCCTATGAGGAGAACCAGAGATTGTTGATTCCATCCCTATAAGCTCTGTGTTGTATAGGATACATGACGATAATCTCGATGGCAATTCCAATAAAGATTGAGCAGATGCAAAAGTTGCCAATTGCAGTAAGAACCTGTATATCATTGTATACATAAGATGCAAACACACGGAGAGAAGCGTACATGTAAAAGGCAGAGATTCTGAGTCACTTATGGAGACACCGCTACTTTGCTATGCTTGGGATGGGGCTCCGCAATACAATACCTTCTGGAAGTGACCGACTTGGTTGGTTGAATCAACAAGATGAGCCGCTTTGCCAAAAAACGTGTGTACACCTGTTGCAATCACAACAGCCTCAATTTCACCCTGTTTGCAAGTTGACCCAGAATATACCTCGTCTCCAGGATTTCTGGTTACTGGCAGAGATTCCCCTGTCAAAGCGGACTGCACTAGACTCATGTAAGTGTCCTTCATTAAGCACCAAAACAACAGAGCCCGCCAAGACAATGCTCTCGCCGTACCTGGTCAACCTTCAGGGGATCGCCTTCTAAAAGACGTGCATCCGCAGGAATGATATCGCCCAGCTTGATACTGATGATGTCTCCAGGAACCAGTACTGAGGCGTCCTCTTCGATCCATTGTCCATCTCGAAGGACCTGAAACCAGACGGTGTCAATGACAAAGGAATCACAGAGTTCAGAATCAAGCTCAGCACCGAGGGAATGTCGTTGGCCAACCTTTGCTTTAGGTGCTAGTCGAGCCATGAGAGCAGCTGCGGCGTTGCCAGCATTGTTCTCTTCTATGAAACTGATCGTGGAGTTTATCACGAGCAGAACAAGAATACCAAGAAAGTCTTGCCAATCTGGTGGCTCACTCTGTTCATCGATTGAGATACAACGAGTTAAAGCGCAACATTATTCGGCTTGAGCGTCCAGCAAAGGTAGTTCGAACTAAGATTAAGCTTACCTTCCCCCCAACTTTACCGTTCGCCAAGGCGATCGCCATGATCGCTGCGGCCTCCATCACCCATGAAAGCGGATTCCACATAAATCCGAGGAACTTGAGAAGTTTGCTTTCCTGCGCAGGTAGAACTACGTGAGACTCCTTTCCACCATGGCAAGGACGTTCGTACGGCGTGCTCGTTTCTCTTGCATGCAGAGGCAACACACCATACAGAGCTAGAAATAAATTAACGAAAGGAAAGCCGTATCTTGTGCTGAAAACTCTTACAACTATGTCGTAAATCATTAGAAAAGACGGAAAGAAACGTAGAGCAGCACCACTATCACAATAATCAGACGGAAGTAGCGTTCCTAGCTGCATGGAACATCTAAGTACGATTTGCATTGAATCTCGGTAAAGGCAACCGCAAAATCGTCAAGCAGGCTATAGCGATTCAAGTTTCCGAATCCGAAGGCTTACGGATTTCTCCTCGAGTTTGTTTAATCCAAATATTTTGAGCCGGTTGGTTGCTTCTTCCGTAGAGAGACCTCCTGTGTTGCATCTGAGTTGTTCGAAAACCTCCTCGATGGGGATATGCTCCTGGGGATCAGAGGCGAAATCAGGCAAGCTAGAGGTGGCATTAAAACCAATGGATCAGAAAAGCTGATTTTCTTTAATTCTTACCAGATCGACTGTCTTGGAGTTGAGAGATTCCAGGCTGGTAGCCTTGTGGATGTCCTGATCAGAAGCCATGACTTCGAAGATGCTAAAACCAAGAGCGCTTCTGCTTGCTCTAAGTTGACAAGCTGCTCAGATTCGTGTCCCTGCTGAATCTGTCTTCCTCAAGCTCGGATTACATATACAATGTACGCAAAAGCCGTGTACTGATCAGGTTCGTTTCCCTGGTGATTTTGTCTTCTTCAAAGCTCGGATTACATATTCAAACTAGGAAAAAAGCCTTGTACTATTCAGATTATTTTCCCTGCTGATTTCGGCTTCCTCAAGCTCGGATTACAAATCCAATATAATACGCGAAAGCCTTGTGTCCCTGCGAAGCTCAGATTCGTTTCCCTGCTGATTTCGTCTTCTTCAAAGCTCGGATTCCGTATTCAAACTATGATCATGATCATTTCGGCTTCCTGAAGCTCGGATTACAAGTCCAATGTACGCAAAAAGCCTTGTGTACTCATCGATATTCGCGTCCCTGCTGATGTCGTCTTCCGCAAGCTCGGATTACAAATCCAATTTGTGCAAGAGCCTTGCTACAAAACGTAAAGTTGGTAACAAAACGGAAAGTTGGATTACAAATCCAATTTAAGCAAAAGCGTTGCTACAAAACGTAAAGCTGTCGCGCTGATTGCGTCTTGTCGGAGAACGATCTCACGCTATATTACAGAGCTAATAGCATGCAGACATTGATTCGTGCAGAGGTAAAGGCGTCTACATTCAACAAACTAAACTCATCTTGCGAGGCTCTAGCTGCTGCTTTTCACCCTCTCCTCCAAAAAAGAAGAAGATGCATTTGTATTGGTTTGTGTTGTCAACATTTCTCTTCTTTGCCAAAAAAAAACTAGAGTGCTTGTCCAGCTGGGCTCTTGATGAATACTTCTCTCTTTTGCTATCTTGTTGAGGTTCACATGAGTCACGTTGTCAGAAATGATGCAGAAGATTGATGTTCAATTGCATGCAACCTTTTTTAGAGATGTTGTTCATGTCGACAGTAAAACGTAGTTTTTCTTTTTTTCGGAGAAAGACAAATTCCTATTCTTTGCATTGTAAGCAAATCTATTGTCATTCCACTTCGAGCGAACGACGAGGAGATGTATTTCAGAAATGTATAAATAATAAATCAAAACGAAATTGAGCCAGAAGCATGAAACTGTGACAGGAAAAATCTAAACCCAAAGCTGCATTGCATGTACGACAAAAGTTCCAGCACCATTTGCAACTTCATTGGATCCCTTTTTTCGAAGGCACAAATGTTTATGTTTTGGGTCAAATTATGTTCCTACGCTTTAGGAAATAGTACTTCCGCGCTCTGGCCGGATGGCCCTCGAGCGTGTTGTAACCTAATGGACCTACTGTGTTGTGGCTCCTTATGTAGTACTGCTCTAAAGTTCGTGCTTTGTCTACGGTGTCTATTGTTTCCAAAACTTTGATTTCGAAATTTTCTTCGAAGGGCTTGTAATGTTGCAAGTCCTCTTTCATTTTCGCCGGTGGTTTTTTATTGTGCTGTTTGATCCTCTGCGGCAGGTCCGTCATGCTCCCTATGTACTTTCTATTGTTGGGCTTGCACGTGATGCAGTAGACGACGAGGCTCGCGCGATTCCCTTGCACGGGCGCTTCAGTGGAGGCTCCTCCTTCATCTCGAGGCTCACGTCTTTCAATGTCGTACCTGTGTAAACATTGACAATTACGTTAGTCATCGAGGTTTTCGGTCTTTTTTTTTTTGTTTGACGTCCATAATATAATGCATTTATTTACTTGCCCTGGTTTTTCTCTGTTGCTGTGAAAGGATCGTTTCCAATACCGAAGCGCTCCTCGTATAAGTCCCTGTCGAAAATATACGTAAGCTTCTCCATTGTCGTCACCGGGTGCGTCGCGTCGTGCGTCCCTCCAAATTATTCCATGAATTGTTCGAGTATAGCCATTGCTTGATCACGCATCGTGTCCCTCAGCAACTCCAAGGATACGTTGTACTCGTAATGCAGCAGTTCGCACGCATACGCTGTGATCCCTTTCGTCTTCATGTCTAGTAGCTTCTGCCCCTCCAAACTTTCCATCATCCTATCGGTCTCATCGAACTCAATGTCAAGCTCGACAAGGATCTCTTTGAGGAGTCCTGCAGGAGAAGTGCAATCCAGGATGAGTATGTTGTTCTTGCAACTCGTTAATTCTGTTTCTCAACTGTTGCGGTTTTTTTTAATTTTCGGAAGCATTACGCACCATTTGCGAATCTCAAGCCTCCCGGCTCTCTTTTAGCTGGCAAACGCCTATTGCAGTTATCAATGAAGTCACGTAGTTCCGCATACATGTTGAAGCCATTGATGTAAGCTCCCGGACGTTCTCCTGCATTGTTTGCTAGCCGGAATTGCTTTGTGGTTAGGAAGAACCTCCTCTTTGCTGGTGGAGGTTTTGTTGCCTTCGCGTTGCTTTTGTATAGCGCAAATAGCTGCTTGCAGGCACGACTTATTACACCGTCTTTTCAAATGAGCCGTCTTTTTAAATCTTCAAGAAAAAAAGATTCTTTCATGCTGGTGGAATTTACCTTGTCTGCGTCCATGTCTTATGCTGCAATGTCCCGAGCTTTATGATTCTCTGCACCTGTTCTCGACAACAGACAAGATATTAAAACCATTTTCCTTGCACGCATGTTTGACGCAACATATTCATGACTTGCCTCTGCCTTTTTCAATCTCTGGTAGTGAATACCTTTATGCGCGTGGTTGTGTTGTCGGCTGTGAGAACTCTCGTGGAATTGGTCTGAATATGTCTGGATGTGGGTAATGTAGTATGCGCAGCCTCGTTCTCTTAGTCACTCTGGACAACATCACGTATGCCAGGCCAGGGGCAAACACTCCTCGGAATATGAGCAGCGCTTTGTTGGATATGGTTGCGCCTTGGGATTTGTGTCCCGTGATAGCGTATGCTAGGGTCAGTGGAAATGTGAACTTGTGGAACCATTTTCCATTTATTGCCTTTCGCTGATGCTTCGAGCGTCGTAATGTGAGCACGGCCGCTGTTGTGTCCATGACGACAGTGATACCGTTGATTTCCCCCCTGCTAGTTGCATTGATGCTCTTGATTTTGCACATTGCTCCATTTGCGGCACCTATTGCGAGGTCGATGTTTTCCGTTATCATTGCCTTCGCCCCCATGCAAATTTTTCCTATCTCGTTGAAGCTTTTGTCCTCCAACCATTCTTTGAGAGCTGGTTCGCTCGCGGCGTTACTGTGTATTTGAACATGCACAATCGTCTCGGGAGTGTTGAATTTCTCCACAAGCTCATCGTTGAAGGTAGCGACATCGACTTTGTGTGTGCAAATGATGGTTGTTTCGGCATCGATGAAGTGGCATGCACCTTCCTTGTCGACAATGCACTGCCCCAAACAGTCGGAAATCTCGTCAGTTGTGGGCGTCCTGAGTCTTATGGTATGCAAGAATGTGAGGAACGGCATGTCTCGTGCATGTCGCACCGAGAATTGCATGTGGTACATTTTTGCTGCAGGCCAGTGCGCGGAGGACGTGATGTGGCACGGATCGCAGAGATCCTCGCGGTGTTTGCAGACTGGCGGTAATTGTGCCAGGTCACCAAAAATTATCAGCATTTTGTGTCTGAATGGCTCATGCAATGTGCCATTAGTGACATTGATGATTTTTTGTCTTACCACGAGATCGAAAGTCATCCTTGTTAGCATGGACATCTCGTCAATGATGATCACGTTGGCTTCCTTGATTGCGAGGTGTCGCTCATCCGTCTCATGGATGTTCAGTGGGTATTGATTGCTGCGCACAGGGATCTTGAATTGGTAGTGTACAATGGTTGCAATCCCGCTCAGCCGCGTCGCAGCCACCCCTGTTGATGCACAGAGTATTGCCGTTTTGTTTTGCGCTACCAGATGCGAAACATAGTACCGTATCAAGAAGCTTTTGCCACTACCTGGTGTTCCACAGACAACGTGTAGCCCCGAGCTTGTTGAAGCCAGGCTTTCGAAGACTCTTTGTTGTTCTACTGTCAATGCGGCATTGGCGATGGTGCGAAACTCGGCCATTTTTTGCAACATCCTTGCGCGTGTTGGCCCTTCGATGGTTTGCTGGTTGATGTTAGGCGCTTCCATCGGGCAGTCTCGGATGATCGCAACCTTTTGCAATATCATATTGATCAACTGGTCCGTGTGGTCAGTCGCTAGCAAGTTCCTTTGCTTGTATTCGGTCACATACATCTCGAGGTCCTCGTTGCTCAATATGAGGCCGCGCATTTGGCATTCGACAAAGTAGGATCCAGCTGTGTTTAAAGGTTTTGCCATGGCTTTTTACGCAGCTTTTCAAAAGCTTTCGAAGCTTTTGGGCTTTCAGAATTTAAAAAAAAAGCTTTTGGGCTTTCAGAATTAAAAAAAAAGCTTTTGGGCTTTCAGAATTAGAAAAATCTAAGGGTGTATATTGTGCCACGTGGAAGCACAGGATTTCAGAATTTGAAAAAACGTCCTAGTGCTGGCCAAGTAAAAAACTAGATTTCCTCCACTCAACCTTTCCATCGTGGAGCATTTACCTACTAACTCGAAATGGAACCTTACTCTTATTTTATCCTTAATCCTAGTATTTAATCAAAATTTTAAGGGAAAAAATGGTTGGCATGACATGTGAGAGAAAGTCCATTAGGACCTCATCCTCCCTACAAATGTCACGTACTTTGGAAGCTGAAGTCCAACAAATACATGAATAAGGCAATACTATAATTGATCCTCGTTGAAGTCTATATAATATAGTCACATGGACTACAACCATATGAATAAAGGTGTCGTCATTCTTCGTTCTTGCATCCATCGTGGATTTCCTTGCTCCCTCACATCGATAATATACATTAAAGAGAGGAATATTGTAAGAATTTGGATTGAAAACAAGCAATTTCCCCAAAGAGTTATAATATGAGGGAATGGGCCCTTCCTTGGGTGCCGAGAATATAAACGTCGAGAATATTAGCGCCGAGATAAGTCTTGTGAATGGATAAGAATTGGCTTAATATCTGAATGTCAATAGTCATAGTCGCAGTCGAATGTCGATAAAATCACTACGACTAGCACGTTAGGCAAAAATTCAAATTCTCGTTGTCTTTTGGTGATTTGTTTGATCTTAAAGACAATATCCTGAAAAGTTGCCAATGTGAGCCTGAGAGGATTTGCATGTGTTCTTGAGCGGGATGATTCCACCATTCTTATATCATTCAAAAGACTGTGGACAACACAAAAAGACAACTATCATTAGAGGAAGTCTGAAGTAGAGCATGCAACATTCTCACTCTCCACTTAGCTAGCGTTACCATCTTGTCTCCCTGAGGAGGGATCCATCAGATGTCTAAGACACCGCCGATTCCAAAGGAGGAAAGGAAGGAGCCATTTTCTTGAGTACATGAAAGAAGCAAAGAAGTATTCATGCCATGTAGTAGAGCTTAAAAGAAACCTTACTCTAGTGAGGAAAGTGCGATATGTTTGGATCTTGGTGAAGATAAGATCGTTCGAAATCTATGGAGATTTTATCACTAGCTAAGATTTACATTGTCTACTCATTAGTTTGCATGTCAAAGAGAGAGAGAGACAGAGATCGAGAGAGAGAGAGAGAGAGAGACAGAGAGAATTGGGTGCACCAACCTAGAGTGACTTTCATGGGTAACCTCTTCTTTTTGCCAAAAGCTTTCTTTTTTTTGCCACACGTGACCTCATTCTGTAAGAAGGCGTTTCTCTATAGTGATAAGCCAATATGCACGGACATGGCTTTTGGATGGAGGGTGCCAAAGCCTGTTGCGAGAAAGAGGATTGTTGGCGAAGCTTGAATATTGTCATAGTTTTCACATAACCATTCTGCACCACCTTTTCCCATGTGCCTACGATTTTAACCACTAAGAGTTTTATTATAGTGTGCATATAGATTTTGTGCCTCGACGACGAAGGCGAAGAAGCCAACATAGGGTTCGATCTTGACGAAACTTTGAGAAGGATAGGGTTGGACTTGGGTGGACATGGTATTTGCACAATATGATGCTATAATTGTGACACGTGGCTCAAGGAGAGCTCAAAAAACTAAAACTTCTTCCTAGGCTGTCTGCCATAAACAAGACATAATACTCTCAATCTATTATACCCTAAATTAACAAGAAAATTAAAGGTATAAACTAATGAATCCAATCTCTCCCACTTTAATGTTAAGACTAGCATCTCGAGGGGGTCACTATGTATAAACCCTCTATATCACGTGGGTTCAAGGTTGATTTCTAAAATCCCTTATCTGTAAATTTTTCGTTAATAAGATATACCCTTATTCTATATAAATCTATAATTTTTTTTCCAAAATTGTTTTAAATACCCCTCGGGGGGTTCACCTCAAAAAAAGTTAGTACACCACGTGCATTCAAAAGGAGGGGTATTTTAATATAATTTTTTGAAAAATTTTAACAAGTTTACAATAACAGGAGGGCTTTTTAAATTCAACTTTAGAAAAAAATCATTTAGTTCATAAGTAAAGAGGGGTGTTTTTATTGTGGGAAAAATTTTAGTTGAGGGGTTTTTTAAATACATCATGAATGCACGTGATACAGAGGGTTTCTAAGTAGTGCACCCCTCGAGAAATACCCCCTTATGTAAATTAACTTTTGTAAAATTTAGAAATTAAAAATATCCTTCTGTTGAACTCACATGATAGGATTACATATGATGAGCGACCCCCCCGAGACTAGCATCTTTTATAAGCAACAATTCCACTATATATATATAATATATATATATATGTATGTATGTATGTATGTATGTATGTATGTATGTATAAGTACCGAGTAATTTAAGTACCATAATGACTATGACTAAAAAAATAACAACTGGCAACAACCATCTTTTACAAATGAAATATAAATATGTCGATGAGTATGTATATAAATAAATGTATATACATGTAAAAATCTAAGTTACATATTTAGAACTCTGAAATGAGAAAGGCAATGAAGAAATAGCTAATGCTTATTGGAATTACAAGCAACCAAAGACTCTAACACCCTGAGCGACGAACAATAGCCCACAAAACCTGCACAAATCACCATCTATTCACGTCGTATAAGAACACCATTAAGCGCTTGATTGTAAAGCACAAATGTTCCAAAAATGATGGTGCTTACTCTTGCTCTGATCCAAACTCTACAGATGCTGTAAATAGATGCTGTAAATAGAAGAGAAATGCTTGATCAAACCATTCATAGGAAGAATGTCGAGCCAAGACCGAGAAGCTATAAGAAGAGGGAGGGAAAGCATGCTGGACTAGGGCGTCTATGAGGCGAGGGAGGTAAGTAACACTAGTAAGCCGTAACTGACAGAAACTTGGCCAGTTGTCAGCCGAGTTCAGCGAGAACTTGGAGTGCCACTAGCTATACTTCCAGCACCAACCTTGGCATGAAGACAACATAGACACCTTCTGGAGGAGTTGGCAAACCCAAAAAGCTTCCCACAATGCCTTGGAGGAAAGGGATACTATGATGCAAACCCGAGAAGCCTAATCATCCACCTAGGGAACTACTATGATGCAGCCTTTAGCAAGACGACTAAGCACAGCCACAAGTGTTTTGACACGAACCACCAATAAGCAGTCACGACCAAAAGAGCCAAAGAAGAGGCTGACCCACAAGCTCCAACTCCCTATCGAGGCTTGGCTTTTTATAATAGCTTCTCGTGCTAGCCCACCCAGAAGAAGACTAAGCAGTGAGAAGTAGAAGCAGACAAAGCAAGATCGTAAGCACTGCTTGGGGAAGAAAGCAGAGCCTACGATCGAGAAGCTTGGCTAAGCGCTCGGATGCATAAGCCACCGCCACTGATAAAGGATGGCCTTCACTCGTGGCTTTTGCACAATGCCAAAACAAGCTTCAGAAAAGGGAAGAAAGAGATGAGCCCATAGCAACAGATGAAAACACACTCTCGACCATTGAGTAGAAACTAGGAAAAGGGAGGCTAGAGCACAAACCATGCATAAGGAGAAAAAACCCACGTCTTGCCAATTTCAGTCTGTGAAAGTTTTTCGCTAGCTCTAGTGGTAGTTCGTGGAGCTGGAAATTTGATTTGCAAGTCCTTTGCTTGTTTCAGGAAAGCTTTTTGCTTGCCAAGAAGTGATTTGTGAGGGTGCCTAATTTGAGTTCGCCAGGCCAAATAATCTTGGTTCAAAGCTCTTTGGTTGTTTTCAGTTCGTTATGGGTGCGTAGGAAGCAGGAGGAACATTAGGAAAAAAGGGAGCTCATTTTGGGGCCTTTTGGCCAAAATGAAAAATAGCTCTCAACCAATGGCCATAGAACCAATGTAACATGGGGAAATTTTAAAAATTTTGAATTGTATCTGGATTTTCAGAGCAAGAAAGAATATTTTATTCATGTACAAATATCAATAACAAATAAAAAATTTGGTCGAGCTACTGACACGATTCTACTATTTGACAATGTCTCATTCAAAATACATCACCAACTGAAATGTGCTTTCCCTCCCAAACTACTCTCCCCTCCCAAATTACTCTTCCCGGTCGTGTGCGTGTTGCTGCCTCGTATGTTTTCCTTCAACTTGTAGATTGGGTTGCCTTCTGCGAGTTTTGGGTGGCGATGGCAAACTAGTAACTCGAAGTACCTCTAGGAACAAGGTATAAGAGCGAGCTGCTATAGTACATGATTGCCGCTCAAAATTTCATATTAACCTTTTAGTATAGGTGCAATAGAATGATTGGGAACCAATTGGTTCCAATGGATCAAGATTTAAACTCTTTTGGTCCTAGGAATGAAGCACTGGATATCACCCATTAACGACAATGACAATTTATTGGGAATTATATCACTCAGACAATGCCACTCAATTACGTCAGGACATTCAGGTGGAGACAAAGGGCAGTGTTACACAAAGATTCTCATTCATTCTGAATAACAAGAAGATAAACAAGAGTTGAATATGACTCAATGTTTTTTATTTATTATTGAACAAATCATTGATTAACACTACATGTTGACAGGTATTGCACAGCGAAGGGAAAGGAGAAGTCTGTGTAGAGATATCCCAAATGGGATTATTGAGATAATTCAAAATTCATGATTACAGATACTGTATTAATACAACACACAGGTACGAAATGATTTACTTAGTATGCAATTGTGATGCAACAGATAAAAATTATACATTATAATGTCAAACAAATTGATGATTCTCCGACAATCACTGCCGTTTAGGCGATGGTGGATGCTTTGAAGAGTTGGCATCCAATGCCTAGGATGATCCTATGAAGAAGGTTGATCAAGGAGCTTCTGTTATGCCTTTTCCGCGTCCACCACCTTCTCTTCCATGTTTTGATCTCGCCTTCACTCTAGTAGTTGAACCTTTCTAGGCTCGTATTGTTGGAGTCAGAGAAGCTCTACAATAGTTTTGGCTCTAAAGCGACATCCATAATCAACATTTTTTATCATTTGCAATTGCAAACAACAATGGAGAATCAGTTTCTCTTTGGTATTGTAACAATTTATCATTAAAAGTTTGTAATAGATACATCTATATTCATGAGTCAACTCTCTCTCTCTCTCTCTCTCTCTCTCTCTCTCTCTCTCTCTCTCGCATGCGTGCGCTCGCGCGTGCGCACTCGCTCTCGTCCTTGCTCTATGGATTACAAACCAAAGTCTCATATATAGATAATTTTCATTACACGTCATTATGCATTACAAACTTCCAAGATTGCAATGTGCCTCAACTCACATAGGAGGCTCTAAAGTAGTTAAAGGATTCCCAGGTCCAAGCTTAGTAAATGGATGGGGAAGGGGCTCATGATCCTCAGGTCCATGCTCAGTACTTTGAGGGGCTGGATGAGGGTTCTCATGTCCAAGTTCAATAGGTAACGAGGAGGCATATTGAAGGAGATCTACGATCATCATAGATCTGAAGTTTAACACAAACTGATCATCATAGCTTTCTTCTGCCATCTGCAAAAATGCAAACAAAACTTTAGTTTCAAGTTCTGTGTTAAGAATAATGGTACTTATGGGACCCGGTGTATCCTCTGACAAATAAGCCTCCAAAATGTACTTGGTGTTTATAAGGACCCTCCATCCACAAGAGTGGGCATCGTATTGTTGTGGTGTCTATGAACCATCCAGTCGCTTGTAAGCCTAAAACTATTTTAATTAATTTAAAAAAAGTATTGAGAGGGCAAAGGATTTTATGTCTTACGTCCAAGTGCAACGGTTCAATTGCACCCAACTTAGATGAATTTTTTTCGAAGAAATCGATTGCAAAAGATAGTCTCTTCAGACCACTGTAAGTTGCATATGTGAGTGTGAACAACTTTCTACAAAATAAATAATTTGTTATTTTAAAAAATTGTGATACTTATTTAAGGCATTGCAAGTTCACTTACAGATCGTGAGTATGTGTAACTGAATTGAATCAGAAGCATCCTTTTGATGGCAGATGTATTATAGCTAAACTCCAATGTTGACTTCATTTGACAATTGCTGTAAAGATTAGGATTTGTGGATTGAAAATAACAATCTAGCTCCTTATGCAATGTACTTACTAATCACTACTCTAAATGGTAAGGGATGACAATTAGGGTCGTAGATTCGAAATTGCAATATGTGACCCACTTCGCAAGCTGGTCCACTAGCTCCCTGGAATCCCTCATTTTGAAGGAGATACCTGGGTCCACGATATGTACCATACCTTGAATCTCCTTATGTAACTTTTTTCTAAGTAAGTTGTAGATCAACAGAGAAATTCAGAATAGTGTTCAAAATAAGTGGTTGTCTAAATTGATATATAAAAAGAAAAACCTACTTGAGTCCTACAAGGATAACTGTATCGGTAACTTTTCTTGCTCTATCCTTGATTGCTTTGAGACAATCTTCTGTTAGGGTAAACTCTCTCATTGACTCCGCATCTGCACAACTTATCCTTATAGTAGGTCCAAGTGTATTTAGATGCTCTAGAACATGTAGCTCTAGCTTTGCAGTATCTAGATTAGTGGACGAGGTACGAAGACACTTGGTGTCCTTATATTTTATCCTTTGCACCTCCTCGAAGGCTATTTTTGCTCTTGTTTTTATTCCATGAGTCACTTGAGTCACTTCTTCTACAGTCACCTCATCTTGTTTTGGCGTTCGAGTAGGTGGTATCAACAAAATGTCTCTCATCTTCATGTTTGTCATATCTGTAGCCTTTAGGAGTTTGTCATATCTCCATCTAACCATCTTTAAAGTGGTGATATCTTTTGCCATGATTGTCACCCTATGGCTGTGGCCTGCAAGAAGAAATGTATCCTGGAAAAACTCTGTGAAAAAGTCCTCAGCAGCCACCTGCAATGCCCAAATAGTTGTTCTAGCCTTCGTCTTGCCATTGTAATTGATGCTAAACTACACCTGAGATCATAAAACAAATTGGCTTGTTGAGTTTGCTAATAATCTTCATCTGTAAGTTTGAAGTTGGTGAAATTTTAGGGACAAATTTTATGCTCTATATAGATCCTCAAGATACTTTTAATTACACAAAAATTTTTTGTATATGTTATTGGTGTAATTGATGTCAATTAGTGGATCATGTTGAGAGGGTTTTATCTAATTATAATTCTAGTAAGAAGAAACTAGACTGATGCTAGGTTTTTAAACCTCATTTCAATAATTTGACTTCAATTAGGGTTCTTGTAACTTATGTCCTAAGTGTGGATCAACAATGAAGCTTTTGTGGCATTATCAATGTGCTTGTAAATTAAAATTAAACATGTAGTATTTTTCCAAGGAACTAGTTTAGATAGCTTGCAAGCTAGTGATCTATTTTGATGAGTGATGAAAGAAATGAGCTATTATAGAATGAATTGATATAGATTACATTGTGAGATCAAACTTCAAAGAATTGGATGCACTTATTGGAAATCATGGATCTAAGTACCACTAGAGAAACCTAGACTACTCTCCAAGAAGAGATATGAAACCTTATTGTACCCTAAGTATGATAAGGTCTTACATGATACGGCAAGGAGAAATCAAAGAAGAATATAACTTCTAACATACATTGGTTACAATACACTAAGACACTAGCTCATTATGAATTCACATTTTTTGTTGTTTGTGGCTTAGCAGACTAGTCACCCCAAGTTGTTAAAAAGTTCCAAAGCTACCATAGCCCATCATGAAGCTGGGGTTTGTAGCTTTTAAAAACTAGAAAACCCAATTGGTTCAAAAATATGAAGTAGAAGATGAACCGACAAATTGTAAAACCCATAAGCCCAAAGGCAAGATAATTTCTAAGATCAAGCATGATCTTCTAGGAGAAAATTATACATGGAGAAAGAAGATATAAGGCAAGTACCTCCTCATCACAAATTTTAGAGATCCAAGGACATAGAATTGCCTACAAAAAGTCAAAGAGTTCAACTCATGAACAAAAAGGAACATCATTCTATGGGCTATTTGTTGATGTCAAGGAAGTCCAAGAAGGTAAAGAACATAAACTAGTATGTATCTTTAAGGACCTTACATTGGAATAGGAAGGACACATAGTCTCCCTCCTCCAAGTATACAAGGATCGCAATATATGTGGAGGGAAATAGATGCGCCCCAAGGAGCATTGACACATCTACCATCCCTTCCTCTCCCCTTCCTTTATATTATAATAATGTAAGTAAGCTCCTCCAAGTATGCTTTTAGAGCATCTTCACTAGGAGCCATTGAGAGTAAGGGAGTATAGACTATAAGAGAAAGACGAGAGGGGTAGGAAAACAGTGTGAGAATCACTATGTGTAGGAGCCAATGGGAGTGTGGGAGTAGTATGGGGAAAAGAAAGTAGGAGATAGAGGAATGATGGGAGGAGTAGAAAAGTAGGAGAGGAGCAAGGAAGGAGGGGATAAGTAGGAGAGCATAGGCCAGAAGGGAACAATGAGAGATATAGTAGAAGAGTGGTGTGAGACAAGGAAAAGAGGAGAGGAGACTTTATAGATTGAAGGAGGATAAAGCGGAGAAGGGAAAAGAAAAGAATCAAACATATAATATCTCCAAAGAATCAAATTGAATAGCAATGATTGGGGATAGTTGGAATAAAGTGATTGGGGATGTGATTGGCAAAGATTGGGGAATAAAGTGATTGGGTATGGAATTGGTGGGGAATAAAGGATTGGGGATGCAATCCTTTTCATATTATTGGCCTCCTCTTTCTCCACAACTAGTTTTTTGCAATTATCATTTCTTTGATGTGGATGGTTGAGTTTGTATTTCCCATGAGGCTAATGAGATCCACCACTAAGCTATACAAAAGTGAAACATGGCATGTGCCGCTTCATATTATTGGCCTACTCTTTCTCCACAAGTAGTTTTTTGGAATTATCATTTCTTTGATGTGGATGGTTGAGTTTGTATTTCCCATGAGGCTAATGATATCTACCACTAAGCTATACAAAAGTGAAACATAACATGTGTCGCTCGGTTTTTTCTTCGGTCAGAAAAACTTTCTCGGAGAAAAGTAAGACTCATTTGCAAGATGGGTGCCCAGGTAGGAACCCCCAGATCCTGGCACTTTGGGCACTCACCCTACAATTTAGATGTCATATTTGGCAGACTTTTTGGAATGATTAGGACCAGGTCAGGGTGACCTTAGGGCAGCTGACCTTTGTTTGAAAGACACATACATGTATACACCTCTTTGGATATACCCACGAATATAGACCTATATGTATTCAAAGATATATAGCTTCATGTGTACATCTAAATGCACACTCTTGTATACTTATAGGTACTATTATATACCCACATGTATATACCTAGGTATACATATTGGTATATACCTACATGCATACATTTGTAGATGATAATTTGCATATTCATTTTTTGTATCACTTTAGATATATATTGATGTCAAATCATACTGAATATATTGGTTTGAGGTTACTATATTCTACATGTGCTTTTTTAGAATGTGATTGTAGCTTGTTTGTTCCCTTAATTGTTTGAATATTTTTTAATGTGATTATAGCTTGTTTGTACCCTACATTTTTTAATAGTTTGAGTAATATCATTAAATGAGTGCCCTGATTTGATTGATTATATAAATAAAATAGTTTTTGGTTTCGCAAAATGAAAGTACAGGTTCTATTTACTATTAACTAAATGTACTTTGCTACAAATGCTTGTGTATAGATTAAAATGAGAACCCAGGACTATGGCTTTTTTGTTCTAAATTGCGTGGTTGCTATGGTTTCTTGTGTCATGTTCGATACCTTTTGCTGGACCATCTCGCACGTGGGTCCACCACCATCATATTTGAAGGCAAGTGACTCGATTCAGGCTTGGAGGGCGAATGGAGAGGAACCTCCTCCTAGAGCATTGCTTGAAAGGAGCATTTTCAAAGGACAATAAGCTTAGTGGGCTCAAGTCCCATGATTGGCACGTCTTATAGGTATTCTAAGCTGTAGAATTAGTGTTATATTGTTGACATGACTTCTTTGTTGCTTTGATAGTTCATCCTCGCAATTACAATAAAAGGGTGCTTACAAGAAGATGTTAGAAATGCTATATTCATATCAACCTCTCTATAGAAAGAATCTCCCAGATCTTGAGGCCAGTCTACAGCACAATGCTGAAAAACATCTTCATGGGTGGTTTCCAAGACTTCCACCCTAGTTTGGAAATCTCGCAGGCCGATGGACTGCTTTTCATAACTATCAAATGCCACGGCAAGCTTGTGCAAACATCTATCCTGATCTTCTTATAGGGTCTTGTAGCTTGCTCTTTGTACTTTCAATAGTGTTTGGAAAAAACAACCCTCACTGTGGCTGCTGCAAATCGCTCCACCATGGTGGCTGGAACTCGCTCCACTGTGGCTACTCTCTGCATCCTTTCAGGCCTGAGGAGCGGCCTCATTGTCTTCTCCACCTCAGCTGCTCTCTGAACCATACTTCCTGGCGTTGAAGCTATCTTGCAATTCACCTTTCTGGTTTCTACATTCTCCCTTTTCAGCTCCTCCATCATCTGGTCTTTTTCAATGTTCAATGTGTTCTGCATGTTGTAGAGCCATTTCTAAAGACCCTCCTTTTTGGATCTCTGATCTTCAAGGTCCTTTCGCATCTTTTCTAGTTCCTTGTCCACCATGTCCCCGTCATTTCTCACTTCTTCGAGCCTATCTCAGAGCTCCTTCATGTGCTTCTCTGCTTCTTCTCATCTATGCCTTTCCATGTCGACCGCAGCCTCAGCTTGTCCACCATGTCCCTGTCATTTCTCACTTCTTCGAACCTATCTTGAAGCTCCTTCATGCACTTCTCTGCTTCTTCTCATCTATGCCTTTCCATGTCGACCAATTTTGTAGCAGCCTCAGCTTTTCTCTTGTGCCTACAAGGCCCTCACTTGTGCCTCCTCTACCTTGGCTTTTGCACCTTCCCTGAGACTTTTCTCATGTTGCACTGCCTTTGCTACATCGGTGGCTTTCTCTTATAGAAAAGTCACCTTCTGAGACATCTGCTTCTCGTATTTCTCAAAAATCCCTTTGGGGGTAGATGCCATCAAGTGCATTGCAACTCCAGTAGACTGAGATGCTGGTATAAAATCTATTACTCCTACGACTGGGTTAGCTACGTTTGTGAAATATCTCCTTTATCTTCCTTTTAAGGCATTGCGGCCTCTTTCGTGCACAGTTCTCTTCTTTTGCAAGGTTAGCTACGTTTGTGAAATATCTCCTTTATCTTCCTTTTAAGACAAATCTTGATTCACTTAAAGTCACAATCGAGTAATGTATGTGTTTATGTGATAGGTGGTTTCCCTTCTTTAAAGTGTGATTTTTAATTTTTTTTCAACACGTCTTGAATACTTTTAAGCATTGAAAACATCTAAAATTTTATTAGGAAAGTACATCAATTTATTGATGTGTTTTTATTTGTTGCAGGGTTATTAAGTTTGCATTATCATGGGTAGGAAAAGAGTTTTGAAATTTGGTCAAAGAGAAAATCCATCACATGTCCCCACACCAAGGGTGACTAGAGGGAAAAGAAAAGAACCGAAAAGTGAGGGGTCAATCCGTGAGCCCATGCTTGAAGGTGGGGAAAATGGGGTTCTGTTGGGTGATTTTGAAGATGTCTTGTCCTTGGAGGATGTTGAGGTGGTGGGAGAGCCTTTGCATAGGGAGCAAGATGAGGAGCGTGTCCTGGTAAATATTGAGTTAGAGATGGAGAAGGGGGCTGATGTGATCAATATGTGCATGATATTGAGTTCATATGAATGTCCATGGATTCTGTTGTGCCACTTGATTCCGTATGCCCATGTGAGAGGTCTCAGGACAGATGTTGCTAGCCTAAAGAGTGCATCTCAATATGAGGGTTACATGCCTGAAAAAGGGGCTTTTATTATGTCCTTGTGCAAGTCAAATGGGAGGAGACAATGGTCTCAAATGAGATAAAATATTCATGGAGTTCCTTATGGAAAGAAGTGGATAGTGAGTTCGAAAAGGAGGTTGCTACAAAAAAGGAGTACAAGTTCATGTCTAGGAGAATGTTCTAGATCTGGGAGGGCAACCATCGTATCACTGCATGGATGCAGCTTATTTCAGAGGCATACATGGAGACCAAGTCGAGGCACATTAGGGTTATGTGCATAGTGATAGAACCTCGACAAACTTCTGAAATCACATTACTTGCAGGCTTGCAGAGGATGAACTTGTAAGTTCATTTTTTTACACTATATGTAGTTTCTTTTTTGGTATTTGTAGACGTGGAAAGCGTTTGGTGAGATATGCTAATTTGTTTGAGATTATGCAAATTGAATGAGCATGCAATTATCAAGCCAAGTCTATGAGACACACTGATGAATGCAAACAACATCCGTTAGTGTGACGTAAACAGCTTCATGAGTTCTTTGAGCATAGTACACTATCAAGTGGTTGAGAAATCATGAACAAAAGACTCTAAATTGAAAAAGTAATGGTACCCCTTGAGAAGGGGAGTTCTTACATGGCTAGTATTTTAAGTGGGTGAGGTTTGTTTTGGTGCTTTATGTTGGTATGCATCATGGTTTTTTACTTGGGCTTCTCAAATTGAGTTTCTCTTTGTTGGATTTTCAAAAAGGTCGAGTACATTGCTGACCTCATGCAGGCCCTAGAAGCTGTGGCCAAGAAGGTACCAGAAGGGATGAGGAAGGATGTGTAGGATAAGGAGAGAACCAGAATACACAAGAAATATGCTGAGAAAATGGGGATGGTGAGAACATGTTTACTTTCATGTAGTTCTTTCTTGCCTGGTTTTATTGTGTACCATTCTTACTTTTCCTTTGCGCTGGTTTTTAAGGTTCTCAACAATAATTTGGATCCCAAGAATGGGGATGTATAGAAGTATAAGGTTTTCTTCGTGCGCTATGATGGGCATGACTCCATTGTGACCTTGAGAAAGTTGAAAAATATGGCCAACACGGAATTACAGAGTGAGAAGAGGCTCAAGCTCCTTGCTCTACTAGATGCCAATAAGTGTGTGAGAGAGACCTCCCATATGCCATCTGGAGACAATGAGTATAGAGCGTGCATGTTTCATTATCAATCACTATTTTAAGTCTGCTTTCAAGTTTGTGGTTGGGAAAGATGTTAATTTGGTTCTTCATCTTATAAGTGGTTGTTGAAGAAAAGCTTCTTTGAGAAGATGGAAGTTTCTTCCTTGCTAGTTTTACAAGACATGTCCGCCCTTTGTGCAATGGACAATAGTTTGTGATTGCCTACAGAGTATATGGTGCATCAATATGTGGAGGACATAAAGTTGGAGGCCAAAAGCATATGTTCACTGTCCTCAGGTTTAGGGACAGCAGGGCAGAGTTGAGGGTAGAAAAAGAGCGAAAGGAGTGGAGCATTGGAAGGCAAATAAGCTCGACCAGGTGTCTCAGTGTGTGGTTTTCAAGAATTTAACAATCTTGGACATGATTTTCTATGTCATAGGAGTTGATGTAGATATATGTTTTTTTGTAGGTATCTATCGCATCTAGTTGGAGAAATCAAGTTGCAATCGATTTGTTGTTTCTTGTTGATTGAAAATGTAGAGAGCAGATTGATGTTAAAGAGTAGTTACATTTGTTTAATGTCCTTCTCCCATGGCTAAAATTATTAGCTATAGGGATACCTTGCTATGTACTTGCGCGATTGGATACTATGTCTCCATGGGCATGGACTTCGTTGCATCAGAGAAAAATGATGCTTATACACAGGCACATGAGTTTTTCTTAAAGGTGGCAAGGAAAGATAGGCCCTACATGAGACTGGGAAAGGATGTCAAAAGGGCGGCCTAATTCTTGTTTCTTAACTTGCCAACTGGATTTGGGGGATCCCACCATGGAATAGGCTCTCAGAGGACCACCTGAGATATATGGTATAGCCATGGCTACAGCCACACTAGGAGATGATGGGTGGCTGGCCCTTGTATGTCTATTGGTGGGTGAGCAATAGAAACTCATTCCTTTGATTTTGGTCTTGCTGTGTGATTTCATATGCAGGTTCTTTTTTTTTTTTTGCATGTGTCATGTGAAAGTAATATAAAAATTCCATCTATTGATGCGAATCCTTGGATTATGTGGATGGAATGATATGTTCACATCTGGGGCTTGGAGGTCGCACATTGGGTATTCTTACTGAAAAAATAGTTTTATGGATTCTAGCAACAGGATGGCGTGGATATCATGGTGTGTTGTGTCCATACAGTTTGCTCTCATTGAATTTACATGAGTGACAAATGATTTTGATATATTCTATTTTCATTGTAGATGCAGACTTCCTTGCTTGTGGTTTGTAGATGGGTGAGCCATAGGCCACCCTTGTTCTACATAGAGAGTAAACCTCTATTCCAGAGGTTACAAATTCATTACATGTTCTACTCTTGCAATCTGTACATGCCAATGTGATCAGGACCACGATCGGACCCATCTTGGCCACAAGCAGTATAGGGAGTGTTGGAGAGGTCTGCATTTTTATCGAAGCTATTCTCAACCTACTGTGTCCTTTGGATGGCCTCGCTATGGAGATGGGGTGTTGCATGGCACCGCTCATGAGAGTGTGCTTGGCCAGAGGGTCCCCTTGCTTCTCCTTTGATAGTGACACGTCTATTACTACGACCACTGTGGAGTTTCTTGTGTAGAGTGCTGCTACAAAGAGAATTCAGGATCATGTCATTGAAGAGGAGGGGCAAGATGTAGATGAGTATGTGGTTGCACCCATCGGAAACCCGTATGACTCATAGTGAGATACTATTGACTTCTACTTTTTGTGCCTTTGCATTTGGTTCATAGTACTATATGCAATTGGACCTTTTGGGGCTTTTGGTTATTGGTGTTTTGTGTTTGTTGAATATGGCATGCATGGATACTTGAAACTCTATTGGGAATAGAAGAGTATAGTGGGATCATATGTTGTTTAGTACTTTGTACTGTTGGAATGTTGCTTCATGTTTTGAATTACAAGCTGGAATCACAACTAGCATATAATGCATTTGTTTTTTGGTTTGTGCTATCTTTGTAGTGAACTTCCATGCTATGTTAATGTAATGGTGAGGGAAATGGTGGAGAGAATAATTTGATAAAAGCCTGAAGGAAAGGACATGGGTTTGTTCCATTTATGTGGATGTTGAATGCTCGTCGAGTTGACAATGACATTGGCTTATGTCCTTTTGTTGTGCTTCAAGTTCATATTTGCCTTCCATCCCATGTGCTAAAATGTTGCTTTATATGAGGCTTATTATTGAGATATTCAAATTTTCTTTTCTAAGATAGGGAGGATCAGCCCAACTATTTTATGGTACAAACAAGATCCCAAAATGACGCCATGAGTACAAGCAAGAAGTCCAACATGGGTGGGGATGAGGGATTCGCATCCCAAACCCTACCACCACAGAACCTTGCAAAAGCTCCAATGTCTGCCATGATAGCCATGATGTAAGCTTTGATGCAAATGCAACAACAACATTAGTCCAAGAGTCTCTTCAACCACATGGTTAAGCTCCAAAAAATGTAGGACAGTCATGAGAAGGCTGCAAAAGAACATGATAGAACAGCTCAGGAGGCAAAAGAAGAACATGATCCTGAGGCTCTAGAAGACAAGGAACTATGATATCATGAGGCTCGGGAAGCCAAGGAACACCGAGATCATGAGGCTTAGGAAGCAAAAGAACTCCAAGATCAGGAGGCTCATGAAACCACAGAGCTCAGAAATTGTACCATTTAGGAGGAGAATGAAGAATTGGAGCATAGTGCTCGTTGAGAAGAAGGAAGAAAAGGACTGGCAACTCCTCATTTTTTCACTTTGACTGTATGGGCAGGAAAGGGAGAGAGTCTAACTGCACATTAAACATTCTTTTCCTAGGAAGCTTAACTTCACACAGCATGACAGTAAGCAAGGATCTTGTGTTGACTTCATGGCTCAACCACCTCATAGGCAAGGCATTCACCTAGTGCCTCATTTTTCAAAAGGACCACTATGATGAAGACAAGGAGACGCCTCTTTACAGATGGACAAAATTCATGAAAGACATCTGATCACAGTTCCTGTCACCTCAATACTTAGGCAGACTTCAGAGTCACTCTTATGAAATGTGCCAGGGGGATACCTTGGGGCGCCAACTCCCTTTAATAAGAAAACCTATCAAAGTCTTGAGTATGAGATGAATTTAATAGTATGCCATGAGTAGAAATTATTCAAATTAACATGATTGTGTTCTACACTAAAAGAGCTTCAAATATTTCTTTACACCTTGAAATTTGGGTAACACATGAAAAAGTTACATTAATTTAAAAGGACATGGGTTTTTATATTTTAGTGTATTTTTTGTTTTAACCCCCCCTCATCCAAAAGACCCCCCCTTGGGCCTCACATATTATGAAAAATATGTACAAATCTTAAAATCTTGCATATTTTTCAAGGTATATACCTTATATTTTGTGGTAGGGGGGACATCAAATTTTCATATTTTTCCCTTGTATATTTGAAATTTTTTAAGGAAATCCGTACATATTGTATATGGACCTTGTTCCCCCATACCCTGGATTTTGGACGAGGGTAGTAACATATTACATGCCGAGTTGGTGCCCCAGGGGGGATACCGAGACACTCACAAGTTCACCCAGGTGTTTATATAACTGCAATTAGAGGAAAATCAAAAGATGAGCAAGTTTCTCCATGGGCTATGTATAGACATCCAGTGGTATTACAATACCCAAGGGATCACTAAGAAATATATAAGATGAAATCAAGAGAAGGGGTTTATATGTTTATGTAGTTGCAAAAAATGTGCATACATAAGGGTTTTTTTAATTGAAAAAACAAAAGATTTCATACATGCAGGATACTTTTATCATCTAAAAATTTATAAAAGTGGTGTATATACATTATAAAAATCCATAGGTAGGGATTTTTTTAAATACCCCTTGATCACACGTGCTATATGGGATTTTTACATATTGGCCCACCCAGGAAATGATAGCAGGCAAAAAGCGAGCAGAACCCCATTATATCTCCGTTGAATCCATCTCAAAAAAAGCATTTCCAAATAAAGTGCATCACCACTTCCATAACTTGCCACTTTATTGAGGCGTATCACCCAATCCAAACTTGCCAAAGCATCCCCTACCTCTTCCAAAACCCACCCTCTCCCCTTTCCGCCCAAAGCAGCCCCTACTCTTTCCCTCATCCCTCCAAGAGTTGCCCTTTTTCTCTCCACAAATGCCCCTAATTTTTCCACTCTATAGCAGGACTAAAACTCCCTCTTTGTGACCAAAACTCTCCCTCTTCCTCAGACCTCCAAAGCAGCCCCAAACTACTTCTTCTACTGCTCCAAAACTTGTGCTTTCACTCCTCCAAAGTATCCCCAAGACTCCTCTTTCTCCACCATCCCTCTTCCCCTGGGCTAGTCTTCTCTCCCCCTAGGTGCCCTCCTCCCCCCCTGGGTGCCCTCTCCCCCCCTAGGTGCCCTTCTCCCCCCTTGGGTGCCCTCTCTCCCCCTGGGTGCCCTCCTCCCCCCCTGGGTGCCCTCTCTCCCCCTGGGTGCCCTCCTTCCCCCATGGGCTGCTCTCTCCTCCCCCCTCAGGCTGCTCTCTCCTCCCCCCTCGGGCTGCTCTCCTCCGCCCTCAATCTGCTCTCTTTGCCTCTGAGCTGCTCTCCCCCTCAGGCTGTTCGTGCCGGGCTTCTCTTCTCCCTCTTGGCTTCCCTCTCCCTCTCCCTCTTGGTTGTCCTCTCATTCTTTGTTTTTACTGCCCTCTCCCTATCTGTCCAAAGCAACCCCTATCGCTTCCAAAACCCACCCTCTCCCCTGTCTATCCAAAGCAGCCCCTACCCTTTCCCTCATCCCTCCAAGAGTTGCCCTTCTTCTCTCCACATAAGTGCCCATCTTTTACACCCTATAGCAGGCCCAAAACTCCCTCTTTCTAAGAAAAACTCTCTTTCTTCCTTAGACCTCCAAAGCAGCCCCAAAACCTCTATTTCTACTCCTCCTACCACTCCACTTGCCTACTCCACTCCTCTTTCAACTCCAATTGCCTACACCACTCCACCCCTCTGCCTTCCTTCACACCCCCCCCCCCCTCTTCCTAGGGCTACTATTCTCTCCCGTAAGATGATCCTCTATCCCCCTGGTTGCCCTCCTCCACCCCCGGGTTGCTCTCCCCACCCAAGTTGTTCTCCTTTCCCCTCAAGCTCCCCCCCCCCCTGCTGCTCTCCTACCCCTTCAATCTGCTCTCTTTGCCTTCAAGCTTCTCTCCCCCTTGGACTACTCGTTCTCGAGCTGCTCTTCTCCCTCTTGCTTGCCCTCTCCTCTCCCTCTTTGTTGTCCTCTCCGTCTTTGTTTGTTGCCCTCTCCTTGTCCATCCAAGGCCCCATCTATTGATGACATACAAATTCTTGCCAGAGGAGACTTCGTTAAACAAAACAATACTTTGAAGTAGCAATTCTCAACTAAGTGGAGAAACATAATATTACTTCACAGAGTCGAATTGGGAGATGAAAACAAAAATTTCCACTAAATAAATACCTGGAAAGAGCATCCGAACGGAGATTGAATTTATAAAAGATCAAGTCAAATTGATAACAATCATCATATAGTTTAATCTCTTATGGATTATGTAACAAGGAGATAGCCTAACTCTCTCTCCTACTCTCACTACTAGCTAAACTCAAAGAATGATGCACTCAAAACACAAGTGAAAGTATCGAGTGAGTGTGAGAATTAGAGGGAGAGAATATAATAGTAGGCCTTTGAAGAGGGAAAATAAATAGTGAACAATGTTTGGCCAAAAGGGTTGAATACAACTATCAAGAAACAAGTATTGTATGGAGGGAGAACCCTCACTACAATAGAGAGAGATAAGGACTACTGTACCACAATGAATTGGATGAGGACCTAATCTAGGAGGGCTGGAAAGGGCTTCTCGGCCTACTGCAGGATGTGTTGCCTTGATCCTAATCCCTGGAGTTGCTATTGCTGAGGGCTACAGCATTAAAAGACTTAGATGAAGAATGAGGCCAAGGGGATGGTCTTATAAAGGCTTTTAGGGGGCATATTTATTGACTTGGTCGATTAGTCAACACCATTTTTTGACCAAATTAATCAAAGTTAATGTTGACCAACAAGTTAATGTGTTGACTTTTTGACCAAGAAGTCAAATTTGCATTTTTTGACCTGTGTTGCCTTTTGAGGCTTCTTGGTATTATTTGATGGCATTGCAGCCTGTGGGAAGCATGCCACGGGTTGTGTAACAATACCATGCAATGCTTGCTACTCAAAGATGTGCTAGTAAGAAAACATTTGGACATGAATTTGTCCTGGTTCTTGTCAAGAAATGCTAGCATGGGGAAAATATTCCGAACCCTTTCTCTAATGTATAAATAACTTAAACTTAGTGTGTTGGATGAGATTTCATTGGTTAGACAAAACATATTAATCACACCAGACATGTGAATGGGTGAAACCAAACAAAACTACCATCAACCATTCAGGGGCTTGAGATACTCTTGTGCGGAGACTTTTGTCAGGCAAGCCCCACAAAGGACAATTGGATTTTTTCCTGCAAACCGACTTCATTAGCAATGGTACCTTTCATTTGGGCAGACAATGTCATGTACTATGAATTCACACCACCTATGCAGCAATAGAACAACTTATTCTTGGCACAACTAAATCACATACGAATTGGGAAACACATGGTGCACGGCATTGAATCAATTAACCATTTGTACTATTGACAATCAATCCATAAAGAGACCATGCCTCATCTTTTCTACACAAATGTAATTGCACCACCAACAAAGACTGGAAATCTAGTAGAGGTGGGAGAGGTGTAAAGACCTCATACACGGTAGCATCTCAAACGTCAAGGAGAGGCTTCTTCTCCCTTCTTGCTAGATTGAGATTTGCTCCTCGCCCTTCCATTACAGAAGAGTCCTTGACATTCTCCCTACAAAGAAAAGACGATTAAGACGAGGGTGCACCGCACTCGCATGAGGGAAAAAAATTATAGGAGAGTCCAACAACAGCCACACAATGGTAGGAGCTGAAGACAAAGCTAGCAAACAAAAGAGGCCCTAGAAGCAGAGAAGAGCTTCAAAGAAAGGATGATGGAAAGACTGCAAAGGGAGCAAAAGTCCCGCCAAAAGCGCAAGATGTCCACGTCCCCCACACTCTCCCCATAGGCATTGGAATGGGAGGAAGCTATCCAAAAAGCACATGCCCACTTTCAAAAGAGAACGCTCACTCTAGTCGAATAGCATCAGCTTCTGATTCAGGTACGCATGTCATGGCTACACTCGACAATGAGTGGTGGAGCACACATGCGCCGCAGTTGGTTATCTACTAGGTTGTTGAAACGTGGATATGTGCAAATTGGTTGAGGAAAGGGTAAGTGGTGACAAACATCAATGCCTTAGGAAGGGATATTTTGTGTTCCTATTTTTGAATGGGCTGACATGGCTGCAAGAGCACTCAACACGGTCTTTGGACCATTCGTAATCAGCATCTTTATCTCTCTTGGTGGTTGCATGACCTCCCCACACAAACAATGATCCACCAAAATACCAATCCGGGTTGAGCTACCTGATCTACCCTTGTCTCTCTGTGATCCCCTTGGGAGCTTTGGGACTACAGGTTTGGGAAAGGTGCTAGGTGTAGAAGCTGAAAACTTTATAAACCCAAGGGGAAACCCCCAGATTTGCATTCAAATGGACATCACTGAGGAGCTACCTAGCTCATTAGTGATTCTCAATAGGAATGGGAGTGTATTTAGAGAACAACAGACGTTGTACAAAAACCTTTCGAACTCCTTCTTGTGTGGAGTGGCAAGTCATTTAGTGAAGAATTGTCCTCAGAAGAAGAGTAAAACCAAACCTCAGACCCCTCTCAATCCCAAGCCGCCTATGCCACCAACTAAGAAATGGATTCCTAAGGCTCTTTTTTTAAGTGTAGAAAAGGTTCTTTGGGAAGAGGGATCTCCATCTAGTCCCAAAGCTACTCCAAAGCAAGTGTTGATTAAGCCCCCTCAGGCTCCTCTCACTAAGAACTCTTTTAAAGCTCTAGATGATGATGAGACTGAAGAGTGGATCAGGGAAAACCAGGACAAGATCCAAGATGATGATTTTGACCATGGCTGGGAAAATGTCTTTAAAGAGGATATTACCAGAAGTTATGACATGGCTACGGACAATATGGAAGGTAGTGACTCAGAAGAGGAGCTCCCCAAGGCTACACAAGAGGTCAAGGAAACTCCTCCCGAAAACATTGCTTTTACATTGGTGCAAAACAAAAGAAGGCAGTCACAAATAGCAAGTTCACAATGTGATAGACCAAATCCCAGGGCTAAAAAGGGATCCAAGAAGAATGGTAAGTAAAATAGTCTCTCTCCTTACCTGTAATGTCAGGGGTTTAACTGACCTTGGTAGAATTGAGGAGCTCGCTTTTTGGCTGAGAGACAATTCCCTTTCTCCCATTTTCTTAGCCCTTTAGGAGGTAAAAGTAATTGGACTCACCCTTCAAGATAGAATAAAAAAAGTAGACAAAAGAAGAAGTTGGTTTGTCACTAACCATGAGGATGGAAAAGGGGGGACTACTTTAGGAGTTCTCTCCCATTATGTGGGCTATATCCTTAGTGAGTAGGTTGACACTCAGGATGGGTGGGTTCCTTTAACTATTCTTTTTAAAGGTCAACGTTTTTCTATCACTTACCTCTATGCCCCCAACAGTTATCGAGAAAGAAAGAACACTTGGGACTCTCTAGATGTGGTTGAGGAAAGAGGTTTTCTACTTGGTGATTTCAACATGGTGAAAACAGAGTGAAAACAGCCAAGGACAGGTGGATGGAAAAAGGCTCAGTTGTTAAAGGATCAGAAAGAGATGCCTAGGAAAAAGTGAAAGAGCAGTTCCATTTTGTTGACACAGGTAAAGAGGACACTTTCACGTGGTGCAATAGCCAATCAGGTTTCAACAAAAGAGAAGGAAGACTAGACAGAATTTATTTATCACAAGACTTGTTGAGTGAGGTGGAATGGGGTGACCTTCCTCTTCATGGTTTAAGGCTGACCCTAAACTTTTTCTGTAGTATAAGTGTTCAAGAAAGGATCGCATATATCTAGGAGGTGTGCTTCATTGAGCCAAGACCAACTGAGGTCTCTTAGCTTGAGGTAGTAAAAAGAACCCAAAATTCCTAATGCAGGTGAGGTATGACAGGGCCAAAATTAAAGCTCATAGAATGGACAAAATTAGAGTGACCATTAGTGATTTAGAGAGGGGTGCTAGGTTAGGGGATGTAAGTGCACAATATGAATTGGCTCACAGCCAGAATAGCTCTAAGACTCCAAGAGCAACTAAAGCTTAATGAGCCAAAATCTTATCTAAGAGAATGATGGGCAGGAAGAATTGATAGACCAATCAAGGAAACTTTCAAACTCATCAAAAGAAAGAGAGCTCAGAAAGAAGTTCCTTTGTTGAAAAAGGGTGACAACTTAATAGCAACTTCATCCTTCAATACTTTTAGAAATTGATATCTGATGCTATTCTGCCAAATGAGTCTATTAAGCAAGCCAAGAAATTATGCAAAGAGGCCAGAAGAAAAACTGTGAGGAATTTTGAAAGCATGTACCTAAGAAAACGCCTCACATTAAATGAGCTCAAACATGCAATAGATGTAGTGGCTGAGGGTAAGATGCCAGGTGAAGATGGCATTCCTTTAAAATTTTATAAGGTCTTCTGGGGGAAACTGCAGGCCCTCGGCTGCTTCAGGTTTGGAATGAAAGGCTTGAGTCCTCCTCCCTACCTTCTGACATAAACAGGGGAGTTATCAAACTTATCCCCAAGGGTGGTCCCAAGGATGAACTTAAAAATTGGAGTCCTCTTACCATGTTGAACTGTAGCTACAAGCTCTTTGCTAAGACCCTCTCCCTTCAAATTTAAAACAGAATGGACTCTTGGATCCTAAAGGAGCATAAGGGGTTCATTAAAGGCAGACACATCATCAATATTTGGGAAGGGTGTGAGTATGAAAAAGACTCAAAGCAGGATAATTTTTTTCTCAAAGTTGATTTTGACAAGGCTTATGACCACTTGGATTGGGATTTTCTTATATAGAACCTCTAGGACATGGGCCTTCCCCCGACCTTGGTGTCTTTTGTGAGACTGCTCCTAATTAATGCCTCAACCAAAGTTTGTGTCAATGGAGAGATGAGTCACTCCTTCCCCCTCAAAAGATCCATCAAACAAGGCTACCCTATTGCTCCCCTACTTTTCGCGATTGTTGCTAATTCATTGGGATGGCTTATTCAAAATGAAACTAAAAATGGTACCATTAAAGGTATTGAGCTCCCTTCAGATAAACAACTTATCTACCAGTAGTTTGCAAATGACACTAACTGCACTAACTAATTGAAAATTGGGATGTCTTATTCAAAATGAAAGTGAAAATGGTACCATTAAAGGTATTGAGCTCCCTTCAGGTAAACAACTTATCTACCAGCAGTTTGTAGATGACACTAACTTCATTCTTAAGAACACAAGACAGGGAATTCAAAATGTTTTAAAGTGCCTTGATGTAGTCTGTGAAGCCTCGAGATCCCTCACCAACCAGTCAAAAACAAGGTATGCAACATTAAGTGGGAATGAGCAAGAGGTGTTGAGGGACCTTGGATATTTGAAGATTCTCCATGGCTCTATTTTTTGCTTGCTTGGGATCCCCTGGGTTTTCAAATCACAATGAAGCAGAGATGGGATCGGTTCTTATCCAAATTCAAGAAGAAGCTGGATAGATGGAGAGGCTTTCAAGCCAATTTAGTTGGAAGAAGATTAGTTCTTAATCATTGTCTTTAATCTATAGCTATTTTTTATTTATCCTGCTGGGCACCGTCAAAAGCTGGTCTTGAGAGTTTCATTAAGCTTTGTAGATCCTTTTTTTGGGGGGGGGCAACTAGACTGTCTAACGTAAGGTGGTATTTTTGCATTAAACCCAAAGGGGAAGGAGATCTGGGGATAGTTGACTTGACCAAGTTGCTCATAAGTTGGCTGTCGCCTGGATTGTCAAGGCTATTCTTAACCCTTCGGAAGATTGGTCCTTCTTGTTGCTTAGAATTACTATTGATATTCAACCTCTCAGAGCCCGTAAGTGGAAAAAATTTCCTCTTCTTTCTGCCCTCTTCTCCCCAGAACCTTGCACCACAAAAGGGAACCCCTTATGGAGGTGTTTGTGGTCTGCTTTTGAGTAAATCAAGAGTTTCATTGTCTTTTCAAGAAAGGGTGCCTTTATGGCGCTTGATTCCATTTGGGCCTCGGTGATACTTCAAGGACAAGATGGTGAATGATGAGGATTTAGTGAGAGCAAGCATGTTATTCAAAAAGGGCCTTCAATGCTAGGGACAATTGTGGAATTGAGAAAATCTCAAATGGACGTGCTGGCAAGAAATACAGAGAGAGTTCTCACTCACTAACAATCAGCAGACTTTAGTCATGAATAGAATCACACTCTGGCAAGGTGAAAACCAATGGAAGGGTGGCTCTTAGTTCGTTTATAGGAAGGAATTTAGTTGGATAGGTTTTTTCCCCATATCTATGCCAACTTCCACTATTGACGAAGTTAATAAGGAACTCAACAAAAGGTGGAGGATTGGGGACAATGTTGTCACGTGGAAGAAAAGATTTGAGGCTATCTGTGACAAAAACAAACCAGAGAAAGTCTCAATTCTGCTTTGGATGATACTCCATATGGCTGTCTAGACAAATAAGAGAAGCATAAAATTGGGAAGGGTGATGGATGTTGCAAATGATGCCTAGAGTTTTGTGAAGACGTCTTTCATCTCTTTGTGGCATGTCCTCATCAAGGAAAGTCTGGAAACATGTGAATGTGGTTACGAGAAACCGTTAAATTGGAAGGCTAATCTTTTAGGGGAGCCCTCCAAGGCCAGGTAGGATGTGTGGCATCCATAGGGCATACGCTATCTAGTTCATATGGATTACTAGAAACTATTTTCAATTTAACAACACAATTATCTCTGCTAACATTTTGTTTGTTGACTGGTGGGACAGGAACAAAAGTGCCTTCACAAAGCCATAGAGCTCTAAAACGAGGCACACACCCAGTTGAACATGGAAATTGAGCTACATGCACTCAGCTATGCTAAAGACTCTCACATCGTTGTGATAAGGCTACCTGTTAAAGCTGATCAACATGTTTCTGCCAGGGACATTCCTTTCAATAGCACACCATCCACAGGCCCCTCTATTTGTGATGTTATTACCTCTCCTTCTACTCATGCTGTTGGTTCCCCTCCTCCCATTGTGGTTGGTTCCCCTCGCCCCACTGGTGCTACTGTTGGTGCCCCTCCCTCATCATGTGTTGTTGGTTCCCCAGATGTTGCTAAACCATCCTTCAGAGCCCCCTCGCCAAGAAAAAGAGCGCCCCTTCTTGCTGCTCATGGACTAGATCACATTGATCATGAATATTCAGGAATTGGTACTGCTCACGGATCAGGTCGAATTGATCCTACACTTGACACTTCTACAAGGAGGCCCGCTGAGAGATTGAAAGTCTCAAAAAACTAGATGGTTAAGGAAGAAGAAGCTTGAGTGCTTGATGACCAAGTGCTTGACAAAATATGAAGAGGGGAGAGGAGAAGAGTGGAGATGAGGAGAGAGGGCACAGCTAGAGAGCACACCACAAATGACTAACTGTACAACTAACTGTACACTAGATTTAGTTGAAAAAATAGAATATATACAAACCCTTTTAGGGTTAGGGTTAGGGGATCTAACCCTTTCCTTTATAGCACTCTATAAGGTTAGTGCTATGCACATATGATCACGTGATGGTGCTATGCACACATGATCACATGATGTTGAGCGTGAACTCTCAACACCTTCCCTCAAGATCAACATCATGAAGTAGGCCTTTCCTCAAGATGATGATTCTGGGGAATCGAAGAAGGACTGAGCATTACATTCCATCACACCCCTTTAATGGGAATGTCCTTCCTCTGCATCAAACCAAGAGCTAGTCGGTGTTTCTCGAATAGCTCTTTACCAAGTGGTTTGGTAAAGATGTCTGCAACATTTTCTTTGCTATCACAATGCTGCAGTGTGATGTCACCAAGTAACACTCTTTCTCTGATGAAGTGCTCTCTGACATCAATGTGTTTTGTCCTAAAGTGATATACTGGATTTTTGGCCAATGCTTGAGCCGATTGATTATCACAGTATATTGTTGTTGGCTTTGACTCATCAAAGTTATCTGTTTCTGACAATAGTCTTTTGAGCCATATAGCCTCACATGCACCTGTAGTGAGTGCCCTATATTCTGCTTCAGTCGAAGACAAAGAAACAGTTGATTGTTTGTTTGACAACCATGATATAGCACCTTGACCAAGGAAAAATGCATATCCCTATGTCGATCTCCTGGTCTCATGATCTCCGACATAGTCACTGTCACAGTATCCATGCAACCGTGGATGACTTCCTCTGTATTCTATCCCAAACTGTCTTGTTCCTCTGATGTATCTCAAGACTCTTTTGGTTGCATTCCAATGAGACTGTTTTGGATTTGCCATGAATTGTGCTAGTGAGCTTACTGCATAACAAATATATGGCCGTGTGATTGTCAGATATATAAGAGATCCGATGAGTTGCCTGTAGTATCTGTCATTGACTGTAGGCTTTTCTGAATCTTTAGTAAGTTTCAAACTCTGTTCCATGGGAGTGGCTGCAATCTTGCAATCTGCCATATGAAACTTCTTCAGGAGACTGTCAACATACTTGAGCTAACTCATGAATGTGCTATCTGAATCTCTCCAGAACTCAATTCCAAGACAATAGTGCATAAGTCCAAGATCTTTCATGTCGAACTCTGTAGATAAGTCTTGTTTTAATTTTCTGATGAAGCTATCCTTGCTTCCTGTCACAATCAGATCATCTACATACAAAAGTGCAATAGTAATGTCTTCCCCTTGAACTTTGTAGTAGAGAGTATGATCTGCATTGGACTTCATGTATCCCAGATCAGCAAAATACTTGTCAATTCTGCTGTACCAACTTCTGGGTGCTTGCTTTAAGCCATAGAGACTTTTCTTGAGATGGCAAACCTTGTTCTCCTTTCCTGGTTCAACATAACTTGCTGGTTGTTGCATGTAGACTTCCTCATCTAGATAACCATTGAGAAATGCATTCTTGACATCGAGCTGATACACATTCCATTTGCTGAGTGTCACTAGTGATATCAAGAACCGTATGGAATCCATCTTTGCTACTGGAGCATAAGTCTCATCATAGTCTTGACCATATTGTTGTGCAAATCCTTTTGCAACTAATCTGGCTTTATATCTCTGAATACTACCATCTGGATTGTACTTCACTTTGTATACCCATTTGTTGGCTATGGCCTTCTTGCCTGGTGGAAGGTCGCATAATTCCCAAGTGTTATTTTTATACAAAGCATCCATTTCTTCATTCATAGCAGTTTGCCATTCTGGCTTGTCGACTGCGTCTTCGAAGTACACTGGCTCTTCTGTAGCCATGATGGTAGTCATAAGAGCATAGTTGGTGGTTTCCACCTGAATTGCTTTGCCTTTCTGAGCATATGTCAATCTGGCTGGTGGTCTGCTTTCCCTAGTAGACCGTCTGAGCTGCTGTGGCGCTGCTTGGGGTGTTGCTGGCAATTCTTGCTCTTCTTCATCAACCTGTTCTGTAGATGACTGTGAAGTCGATGCTTCTATCTCCTGTGTAGGTGAGGTTTTCCATTCTGATTCCTCATCAAAGATTACATCTCTGGAGATAATGACTTTGCGGTTGATGGGATCATACAATTTGTATGCTTTGCTTTCTTCACTGTAGCCAACCATGATGCATTTGCGTGACTTCGCATCCAATTTCCTGCGATGATCATCATGTATGTGGGCATATGCTATGCAACCAAATATGTGGAGATGCCCAATGCGTGGCTTGTGTCCAGTGAATGCTTCATAAGGAGTCATACCCTGTATCGGTTCGGTAGGAAGCCGATTAAGCAAATAGTTAGCTGTAGCTATTGCTTCTGCCCAATACTGATTCGAAAGATGCTTTTCACTAAGCATTGCTCTAGCACTGTCTGCTAAAGTCCCATTCTTCCTTTCAGCTATTGCATTCTGCTGAGGAGTATCTGCACATGTGAATTGTCTTCGAATGCCGTGATTTTTGCAAAAGTTCATGAATGCTGAAGACATGTATTCACCTCCTCTGTCTGATCTCATGACCTTGATCTTTCTGCCTGTCTGGTTTTCTACCATGGCTTTGAATTCTTGAAATCTGGAAAACACTTTAGATTTCTCTTTTAGAAAGTAGACCCAACAATATCTGCTGTAGTCGTCGATGAAGGTCAAGTAATAAAGTGAACCATTGATGCTGCGGGTCTGGGCATAACCCCATACATATGTATGAATCAAATCAAGAATACCTCGTGCACGAGAGGTACTTCTAACAAAGTTGGTTCGCTTTTGTTTGCCGAAGCAGCATGCTTCACAAACTTTTCCAAGAAACTGTAGCTTCAGAATCCCAATTGCCATATTCTGATTCCTTAGATCTAACAAGTACTTGAAGTTGACATGACCATATCTCTTGTGCCATTTTGCAGATAGTGGCATCTGTTGCATTTGAGCTGACATGGCATGCTTATCTGGTACTATAGCTAGCATTCTGTATAAGCGTCCTTCCTTGACACCTTTTGCTACTAGCTGACATCTTTTGGATTTGTCTCTGATAGTGCATTCATCACCGTTGAAGATGACTTTGTAGTTGTGTTCTGTCATTTGACCTACTGACAAAAGGTTCTTGCTGAGCTTCGGAACATAGAGTACATCTTTGACTAATCCTTTTGTACCAGTGAAATTGTTCATAGGGATAACACCTATCCCTTGAACTGGATTTGGTGTATTGTTTGCTGTGTAGATGACATTCTTCTGTCCTTCTAATGGTTTCATTTCTGTGAACCATTCCTGATGATTTGTCATATGAGATGATGCACCGCTGTCGATGTACCAAGGATCCTGTTCCACTTGGTCGACTTGATAGTTGAAATCCTCTTTGGGATTGAAATCAGTGTCTAGATGCATTGTATTAGTCTGATGCAATTCCTCACTTGCAAGAAACATATTTCCATGTTCATTTGCAAAATGACTGTGAGTAGAATGTCCACCACGATGATTTCCTCTTCCTCGGGAATTCCCTCGATTACTGCTAGATTGACCGCCTTGGTCGTACTACTTCTTGCGGCAATCTCTTTCATAGTGTCCAAACTTGTGACAGTAGTTGCACTAAATGTTTGACACATTGGTGGATGCATTCCCTCGTCCTTGGAATCTTCCTCGATTGGAATGATTTCCTCTTTGCTGATTTTGATGTTGCTGAGGATGATGCTGATGCTGATGCTGATTCTGACTTTGATTTTGTTGATGATGACCACTTTTCGATATGATCTACCTCTATTTCTGCCTTTGCTTCTGCTTCTATCTGAAGCTGTGAATGCTTGATCATTAGAACGACCTTTACGTGCTTGAACGGCCTGAGTCCTGAGTTCTTCACCAAGTAGAACTGACTAAAGTTCTTCTAGTGTTGGAATTTGCCGTTGGATTGCAATACTCTGGACTAGATTCTCATATCCCTCTCCTAGTCCATTTAGGATTACTTGAACCATTTCTACGGGATTCATAGTCTCTCCTGCTGCTGCAAGTTGATTGTTGTAGTCTTTGATGCGGAGTACATAAGCATGATCGGTTTCACTACTGTTGCGGAAACTCTGGTTGATCTGGTTTCTCAGGGTGAGAATCCTGGATGTGTTCTTGGACTCGTAGAGAGCTGCGAACATATCCCATGCTTCTTTCGATGTCTTGACTATGTTGAGCTGTCCTAGCATGACATCTTGCACATTCTGCTTGATCAGGTGATAGGCATACTTGTCTTTCTTATCCCATTCTGCTTGAGCTCGGGCAATGGCAGGATCTACTACTGGTGTGTTCTTGGACTCGTAGAGAGCTGCGAACATATCCCATGCTTCTTTCGATGTCTTGACTATGTTGAGCTGTCCTAGCATGACATCTTGCACATTCTGCTTGATCAGGTGATAGGCATACTTGTCTTTCTTATCCCATTCTGCTTGAGCTCGTGCAATGGCAGGATCTACTACTGGTGCAGAAACTGTTTGTGTATATGTAGATCCCGATGCTGGTGCTGTGACAACAAATGGAGTAGAGCTAATGGTGGCTGAATCGGACAATGGTCTAGGTGTAGACCCATCGACATACTCCCATTTGTGCTGAAGCACAAGAATGGTCTCCGTTCGGTATTTCCATGTACCGTAATTGGAGTTGTCTAACTTAGCAGATGCCTCTAGATTGAGGTTGCTAGTCGACATGGTGCAAGAAATGTACTCAAAAAAGTGTCGTGAAAATATCTATATGAATCAACTGCAAATACACTGAAGATGCCAAGTGAAATCTCTATACCGTCGATGAAGATAGAATTGCAGTATGTAGAATCTTATCTGTATTACAAGGCTTGTGGCAATGATGCCGGGAATAGCCAAGAGGCTTTACAAGGCTGAAATGATGTGCACGATGCCGTGAGATAGCCGAATAGGCGTTACAATGGTGGCATTGACAAAATATGAAGAGGGGAGAGGAGAAGAGTGGAGATGAGGAGAGAGGGCACAGCTAGAGAGCACACCACAAATGACTAACTGTACACTAGAATTAGTTGAAAAAATAGAATATATACAAACCCTTTTAGGGTTAGGGTTAGGGGATCTAACCCTTTCCTTTATAGCACTCTATAAGGTTAGTGCTATGCACATATGATCACGTGATGGTGCTATGCACACATGATCACATGATGTTGAGCGTGAACTCTCAACACCTTCCCTCAAGATCAACATCATGAAGTAGGCCTTCCCTCAAGATGATGATTCTGGGGAATCGAAGAAGGACTGAGCATTACATTCCATCACACCCCTTTAATGGGAATGTCCTTCCTCTGCATCAAACCAAGAGCTAGTCGGTGTTTCTCGAATAGCTCTTTACCGAGTGGTTTGGTAAAGATGTCTGCAACATTTTCTTTGCTATCACAATGCTGCAGTGTGATGTCACCAAGTAACACTCTTTCTCTGATGAAGTGCTCTCTGACATCAATGTGCTTTGTTCTGGAGTGATATACTGGATTTTTGGCCAATGCTTGAGCCGATTGATTATCACAGTATATTGTTGTTGGCTTTGACTCATCAAAGTAATCTGTTTCTGACAATAGTCTTCTGAGCCATATAGCCTCACATGCACCTGTAGTGAGTGCTCTATATTCTGCTTCAGTCGAAGACAAAGAAACAGTTGGCTGTTTGTTTGACAACCATGATATAGCACCTTGACCAAGGAAAAATGCATATCCCTGTGTCGATCTCCTGGTCTCATGATCTCCAGCATAGTCACTATCACAGTATCCATGCAACCGTGGATGACTTCCTCTGTATTCTATCCCAAATTGTCTTGTACCTCTGATGTATCTCAAGACTCTTTTGGCTGCATTCCAGTGAGACTGTTTTGGATTTGCCATAAACTGTGCTAGTGAGCTTACTGCATAACAAATATCTGGCCGTGTGATTGTCAGATATATAAGAGATCCAATGAGTTGCCTATAGTATCTGTCATTGACTGTAGGCTTTTCTGAATCTTTAGTAAGTTTCAAACTCTGTTCCATGAAAGTGGCTGCAATCTTGCAATCTGCCATATGAAACTTCTTCAGGAGATTGTCAACATATTTGAGCTGACTCATGAATGTGCTATCGGAATCTCTCCAAAACTCAATTCCAAGACAATAGTGCATAAGTCCAACATCTGTCATGTTGAACTCTGTAGATAAGTCTTGTTTTAGCTTTCTGATGAAGCTATCCTTGCTTCCTGTAACAATCAGATCATCTACGTACAAAAGTGCAATAGTAATATCTTCCCCTTGAACTTTGTAGTAGAGAGTATGATCTGCATTGGACTTCATGTATCCCAGATCAGCAAAATGCTTGTCAATTCTGCTGTACCAACTTCTGGGTGCTTGCTTTAAGCCATAGAGACTTTTCTTGAGATGGCAAACCTTGTTCTCTTGTCCTGGTTCAACATAACCGGCTGGTTGTTGCATGTAGACTTCCTCGTCTAGATAACCATTGAGAAATGCATTCTTGACATCGAGCTGATACACATTCCATTTACTGAGTGTCGCTAGTGATATCAAGAACCGTATGGAATCCATCTTTGCTACTGGAGCATAAGTCTCATCATAATCTTGGCCATATTGTTGTGCAAATCCTTTTGCAACTAATCTGGCTTTGTATCTCTGAATACTGCCATCTGGATTGTACTTCACTTTGTATACCCATTTGTTGGCTATGGCCTTCTTTCCTGGTGGAAGGTCGCATAATACCCAAGTGTTATTTTTATACAAAGCATCCATTTCTTCATTCATAGCAGTTTGCCATTCTGGCTTATCTACTGCGTCTTCGAAGTACACTGGCTCTTCTGTAGCCATGATGGTAGTCATAAGAGCATAGTTGGTGGTTTCCACCTGAATTGCTTTGCCTTTTTGAGCATATGTCAATCTGGCTGGTGGTCTGCTTGCCCTAGTAGACCGTCTGAGCTGCTGTGACGCTGATTGGGGTGTTGCTGGCAATTCTTGCTCTTCTTCATCAACCTGTTCTGTAGATGACTGTGAAGTCAATGCTTCTATCTCCTGTGTAGGTGAGGTTTTCCATTCTGATTCCTCATCGAAGATTACATCTCTGGAGATGATGACTTTGCGGTTGATGGGATCATACAATTTGTATGCTTTACTTTCTTCACTGTAGCCAACCATTATGCATTTGCGTGACTTCGCATCCAATTTCCTGCGATGATCATCATGTATGTGGGCATATGCTATGCAACCAAATATGCGGAGATGCCCAATGCGTGGCTTGTGTCCAGTGAATGCTTCATAAGGAGTCATACCTTGTATCGGTTTGGTAGGAAGCCGATTAAGCAAGTAGTTAGCTGTAGCTATTGCTTCTACCCAATACTGATTCGGAAGATGCTTTTCACTAAGCATTGCTCTAGCACTGTCTGCTAAAGTTCCATTCTTCCTTTCAGCTATTGCATTTTGCTGGGGAGTATCTGCACATGTGAATTGTCTTCGAATGCCGTGAGTTTTGCAAAAGTTCATGAAGGCTGAAGACATGTATTCACCTCCTCTATCTGATCTCATGACCTTAATCTTTCTGCCTGTTTGGTTTTCTACCATGGCTTTGAATTCTTGAAATCTGGCAAACACTTCAGATTTCTCTTTCAGAAAGTAGACCCAACAATATCTGCTGTAGTCGTCGATGAAGGTCAAGTAATAAAGTGAACCATTGATGCTGCGGGTCTGGGCATAACCCCATACATCTGTATGAATTAAATCAAGAATACCTCGTGCACGAGAGGTACTTCTGACAAAGTTGGTTCGCTTTTGTTTGCCGAAGCAGCATGCTTCACAAACCTTTCCAAGAAACTGTAGCTTCGGAATCCCAATTGCCATATTTTGATTCCTTAGATCTAACAAGTACTTGAAGTTGACATGACCATATCTCTTGTGCCATTTTGCAGATAGTGGCATCTGTTGCATTAGAGCTGACATGGCATGTTTATCTGGTACTGTAGCTAGCATCCTGTACAAGCGTCCTTCCTTGACACCTTTTGCTACTAGCTGACCTCTTTTGGATTTGTCTCTGATAGTGCATTCATCACCGTCGAAGATGACTTTGTAGTTGTGTTCCGTCATTTGACCTACTGACAAAAGGTTCTTGCTGAGCTTCGGAACATAGAGCACATCTTTGACTAATCCTTTTGTACCAGTGAAATTGTTCATAGGGATAACACCTGTCCCTTGAACCGGATTCGGTGTATTGTCTGCTATGTAGATGACATTCTTTTGACCTTCTAATGGCTTCATTTCTATGAACCATTCCTGATGATTTGTCATATGAGATGATGCACCGCTGTCGATGTACCAAGGATCCTGTTCCACTTGGTCGACTTGATAACTGAAATCTTCTTTGGGATTGAAATCAGTGTCTAGGTGCATTGTATCAGTCTGATGCAATTCCTCACTTGCAAGAAACATATTTCCATGTTCATTTGCAAAATGACTGTGACTAGAATGTCCACCACGATGATTTCCTCTTCCTCGAGAATTCCCTCGATTACTGCTGGGATTGACCGCCTTGGTCATACTGCTTCTTGCGGCAATCTCTTTCATAGTGTCCAAACTTGTGACAATAGTTGCATTGAATGTTTGACACATTGGTGGATGCATTTCCTCGTCCTTGGAATCTTCCTCGGTTGGAATGATTTCCTCTTTGATGATTTTGATGTTGCTGAGGATGCTGCTGATGCTGATGCTGATTCTGACTTTGATTTTGACCACTTTTCTGATATGATCTACCTCTGTTTCTGCCTTTGCCTCTGCTTCTGTCTGAAGCGGTGAATGCCTGATCATTAGAATGACCTTTACGTGCTTGAATGGCCTGAGTCCTGAGTTCTTCACCAAGTAGAACTGACTGAAGTTCTTCAAGTGTTGGAATTTGCCGTTGGATGGCAATACTCTGGACCAGATTTTCATATCCTTCTCCTAGTCCATTCAGGATTACTTGAACCATTTCTGCGGGATTCATAGTCTCTCCTGCTGCTGCAAGTTGATTGTTGTAGTCTTTGATGCGGAGTACATAAGCATGACCAGTTTCATTGCTATTGCGGAAACTCTGGTTGATCTGGTTTCTCAGGGTGAGAATCCTGGATGTGTTCTTGGACTCGTAGAGAGCTGCGAACATATCCCATGCTTCTTTTGATGTCTTGACTGTGTTGAGCTGTCCTAGCATGACATCTTGCACATTCTGCTTGATCAGGTGATAGGCATACTTGTCTTTCTTATCCCATTCTGCTTGAGCTCGGGCAATGGCAGGATCTGCTACTGATGCGGAAACTGTTTGTGTAGATGTAGATCCCGATGTAGATCCCGTTGCTGGTGCTGTGACAACAGATGGAGTAGAGCTACTGGTGGCTGGATCGGCCAATGGTCTAGGTATGGATCCATTGACATACTCCCATTTGTCCTGAAGCACAAGAATGGTCTCCATTTGGTATTTCCATGTACCGTAATTGGAGTTGTCTAACTTAGCAGATGCCTCCAGATTGAGGTTGCTAGTCGACATGGTGCAAACAATGTACTCAAAAAGTGTCCTGGAAAACTCTGTATGAATCAACTGCAAATACACTGAAGATGCCAAGTGAAATCTCTGTACCGTCGGTGAAGATAGAACTGCAGTAAATAAGATCTGACCTGTGTTACAAGGCTTGTGGCAATGATGCCGGGAATAGCCAAGAGGCTTTACAAGGCTGAAAAATGATGTGCACGATGCCGTGAGATAGCCAAATAGGCTTTACAATGGTGGCATGTGTGTGTGAAATCAAGTGCTATCTGCCCACTGAATCAATCTGCAATGCCTCTGAACTCTGAAGTCTGCTCACTGAACTGATGAACGTAAGGTTTCAGGTAATGTAATGATGTGAAATCGGATGTGAGCGTATGGACTGACTCCGAGTAGGTACTAGTCGGGAATTTCGGGCATGGCTTAGATTGGCAACTTGGGGAATTCAAAGCGTCCCCTCTATGGCGATCTAGTCTACTCTGATCTAGATCTAAACCAACCGTCGATCGATGAAAGAGCAGCAAATAATTCCTTTTCCTTTGTTCTTTTTAAGTGCTGGGTCAGATGCGTCGATGTAGAGGCAAATGTGCGTGAAGGAAGTGGTTTTGTCGGCGAGGCTCAAATGTGAGTGTAACTTGCGCCGAAATGTGCGCATGATGTAACGAGCGCGTAGAGCATAAAAAATCGAGCGACTTTCCTTTTTGGAGCACCCTCAAATTCTTCCTGGATCAAGAGATATGACTTGATCTAGGTGGAGGGGCAAAAGGAGTGCAAATGGTGCTCAATGATGATGTGTCACTGTGAGTCACATGCAGTGATGATGTGGCATTGTGCTTAGCAAGAGATGTGCCAGTGAAGCTCTGTGCTGAGGTGGTGTCACTGATGATGTGGCAATGATGACGTGGCACAGATGACGTGGCACAAGTGATGTGGCAGATGATGTGGCAGATGACGTGGCACAGATGACGTGGCAGATGACGTGGCACAGATGACCTGTCACTGATGACGTGGTAGGTGATGTGGCTGATGACGTGGCAAATGATGTGGCAATCGGTGCTGACGTGGCAGTCGGTGCTGACGTGGCAGTCGGTGATGACATGGCACTGCTGACGTGGCAGATAGGATTGGCTGATGACGTGGCAGATAGGATAAGTGCCACGTGTCAGTTGATTGACCACACCTCTGTGTGGTGACCCTTGTGATAGGGTGAGTGGATAAGTCCACGTGTCACAAGGACGACGATCGGAATCTTTGAGATTCTGACGGAATCTAGGAAGATTCCGTCCACCGCGGATTTCCGTCGATGAGGTCGTTGGAGAGCGCGGCTTGTTGAGGTCTTTGCGCACGTTACTCCCTCTGTGCGCGGAAGAACCCCTGAGGACGCGCACTAACCTCCTTCAGAACAAACCTACCGCCTTTCTTGATTGACAGAGTTGCACAAGAGGCGATAAGAGGCGGCGCTCGACGAAGAGGCTTGGAGCGCTGCACGAAGGAGGTCGCTGGCACTGAGGCTGAGCTGCAGATGGCCGGTTTGCTTTGGGATAGAGCTGTGCTGCACAGCTCTAGGCTGTGTCAGAGTCGATGGAGGAGCCGCGTAGGCTTGGAGACAGAGATTCGAGGCGTGAGGCTAGCGGCGGCGGGGCGTGCAAGACGACGTAGAGGCGTAGTTGCAAAATCGCTGGCATCGTCCTCACAGCTGTCGAATTTCATCGTATCTCGCAATCTTTAAGAAGAGACTGCAAGGTCCCCCAGTTCCCTCACAAGCTTGCATCTGTAGACTGAAGGATCCTAGCGCCCATTTCAAGCTCTCCTTAATGCTTTAGCACAGACCAGCGATTGCAACTGAATCTTGCGATCCAGCGTCACCTTGGGTAGATCTTTGCTTCCGGCAATATGCGCGAGATACTCCACATCTAGGGCGGCCAGTGCGGTAACCAAATCGGTGCCAAGTTTTGGGAAGAGATCTGCGATGAGCATGGCATCGACGAGACCGGCAACTACTGTGGCTCCTCCGAACTGTGGTGGCTGTCGAAGCCTTAGAGGTCGTTGAAGCAAGACAGTGTTGCTGCCGACTGTGCGCGCTACTAGGAGCCCATGAGCTGATTTGCTGTTGTTTGATTGCAGGGTCCGTTGATTGTCGTGAATCTCGTAGATGTTGGAGACCTCAGACTAGAGGTGAGTCGCGACTGTGCTGGAGTAGCCAGCAAATGCTTGGAGCTATGCTGGAAGCTAGGGAGCTCTCGGAAACCGTGTTCATTCCATTCTCGTTGAGTGAGAGAGAGAAGACTACATGTAGAGACCCATAGCTCCAAAGCTCGACTCGGGAATGAACACCTCTCTTTACACCTCTCTTGTCTCTCAGGGAAGAAAGAACTTTCAATGAACGAAATTGAACGGAAATTTTCTCTCACGGAAAAGAAAACTCAATCTCACAAAGAACTCTCAAGAAAGTTAATGGACGGAATTTTCTCTCATCGGAAGTGAAGGGAAGGATCTCACAATCACTCAAGAGAACTCTCAATCTCACAATCTCTCTCACACTCTCAAGAATCTCAATGTCTCAACGGAAGACAAGGGAGCTCTGATACCATGACAAAATATGAAGAGGGGAGAGGAGAAGAGTGGAGATGAGGAGAGAGGGCACAGCTAGAGAGCACACCACAAATGACTAACTGTACACTAGAATTAGTTGAAAAAATAGAATATATACAAACCCTTTTAGGGTTAGGGTTAGGGGATCTAACCCTTTCCTTTATAGCACTCTATAAGGTTAGTGCTATGCACATATGATCACGTGATGGTGCTATGCACACATGATCACATGATGTTGAGCGTGAACTCTCAACAGGCATGTGTGTGTGAAATCAAATGCTATTTGCCCACTGAATCAATCTGCAATGCCTCTGAACTCTGAAGTCTGCTCACTGAACTGATGAACGTAAGGTTTCAGGTAATGTAATGATGTGAAATCGGATGTGAGCGTATGGACTGACTCCGAGTAGGTACTAGTCGGGAATTTCGGGCATGGCTTAGATTGGCAACTTGGGGAAATTCAAAGCATCCCCTCTATGGCGATCTAGTCTACTCTGATCTAGATCTAAACCAACCGTCGATCAATGAAAGAACATCAAATAATTCCTTTTCTTTTGTTCTTTTTAAGTGCTGGGTCAGATGCGTCGATGTAGAGGCAAATGTGTGTGAAGGAAGTGGTTTTGTCGGCGAGGCTCAAATGTGAGTGTAACTTGCACCGAAATGTGTGCGTGATGTGACGAGCGCGTAGAGCACAAAAAAACGAGCGACTTTCCTTTTTGGATCACCCTCAAATTCTTCCTGGATTAAGAGATATGACTTGATCTAGGTGGAGGGGCAAAAGGAGTGCAAATGGTGCTCAATGATGATGTGTCACTGTGAGTCACATGCAGTGATGATGTGGCACTGTGCCTAGCAAGAGGTGTGCCAGTGAAGCTCTTTGCTGAGGTGGCAGGAGTGTGCACATGCACTGTGTGCACAGTGTGCCTGCAGGGGGTCAGTGTTGAGGTGGCACATATGATGTCAGCAAGGTGACATGGCAATGCTGATGTGGTACTGATGATGTGTCCTTGATGACATGGATATGCTGACGTGGCTATCGATGATGACGTGGTAGTCGATGGTAATGTGGCTTGCCTACATGGCACTGATGATGTGGCTGCCACCGTGGTAGATGATGTGGCTATCAGCTGGATGACGTGGCACAACCAGAGAGGAGATGATGTGGCATGCGGGCTGCCAGGCGCTGACGTGGCGAGATGAGCTAATGTGGCAATCATGCCACGTGTCAAAAAATTATTAGGCTTATCTGCCACGTGGTAGATAGGATGACATGGCGAACTGATGGCGTGGTAGTTGTGGCTAAGGCTATCTGCCACGTGTCGCTATGTCGCTTCACAGAATCTTTTGAAGATTTCGACGGAATCTAGGACGATTCCATCTTCGTATGCATCGAGGCCGTCATTGGAGATCGTGCGTGAGCTGTCGGTTGTTCGGCCGTGATTGGAGAAGTCGACGATAAGTGCTTTGTTTGAAGATAGGAGGCCCGTGGAGTCACTTCAAAGGTGCTGGCTGTTGAAGGAGCGTCGGGTGCCGAGAGCCTTGAGAGGAGCTTTGGAGGTCTGGTGCTATGGAGCCTTGGCGTTGAGGCTGGCTAGAGCTATCGGAGTTGGGTCGAGAAAGGCTAGTCGGCCGCTTGGAGCTTGAAGCTTACTGAGGAGCATTACGTCGATGGAGCGGTGCAGAGAGCTATGGCTCTACTGGCGAGTAGCCCGTTGGCTGTGTGGCATCCGCCTCAGATTAGTCGACTAGGAGTTATTGAGTCTGCACGCCGGTTGGATGGCTTTGCAAGAGCGGGTGGAGAGGAGCGTGGACGTCCATCGACAGCGTGCATGCACTGTGGTAGAGTCTTGTGAGGTCGTTGCAGAGCCGCTGGGAGACCTTAGAAGGCTCGTTTGTCGGCGGTCGTTGCAGTCCGGAGTAGGAGTCCGCAGTAGATGGTCAATACAGGCAAAGGCTTTGGAGCCTTTGCCTTCGGATTTTTGTGGTCGTCGGCGAGTGTAGGTCGATGGAGGACACTACGGGAGGCGGCCGTTTGGAGCCTTTGCTTTAGCCCGTGTGCTTCGATGGAGATCTGGAGGCCGAGGAGTGAGTCGCAGCTGTGAGTTGAGCTGCAACGTTGCAGTTGAAGGCGTGTAGGAGTCGCTGCTGGAGAGGCTCTCTTGGTGTTGCTTTGGAGGCCCGCTTGGAGATCATCGTTATTATGCAAAGTCAGCTTTAGAGCAGCGTTGGAGGTTGAGAAGCCATCGTTGGTTGTTGTAGAGGCTTGCAGCAAGCGTAGAAGCTTTGTGAGTAGGGAGTCTTTTGTTGGAGAGAGACTGGAGTAGGAGATGCAAATGGTGCATCTATAGATCCACAGGCTTGTTGCAGCACATGGAGAGGACGTCGATGCTCTTGTTGAAAATCTCAAAGCTCTCTCTCGTGGAAAACTATCACAGATCTCTCTCACAAAAATAGATCTCTAAAGGGAATGAACTCTCTCTTTCACACAGTCTCTCAACGGAAGAGATGTCTCTCACTATGAAGAACCACTCACTCTCACGGAAGAATGAACGGAAATTCCTCTCAACGGAAGTGAAGGGAAGGATCTCACAATCACTCAAGAGAACTCTCAATCTCACAATCTCTCAATCACTCTCAAGAATCACAATGCCTCAGCGGAAGGCAAGGGAGCTCTGATACCATGACAAAATATGAAGAGGGGAGAGGAGAAGAGTGGAGATGAGGAGAGAGGGCACAGCTAGAGAGCACACCACAAATGACTAACTGTACACTAGATTTAGTTGAAAAAATAGAATATATACAAATCCTTTTAGGGTTAGGGTTAGGGGATCTAACCCTTTCCTTTATAGCACTCTATAAGGTTAGTGCTATGCACATATGATCACGTGATGGTGCTATGCACACATGATCACATGATGTTGAGCGTGAACTCTCAACAGTGCTTTCTTTTTCTTTCTGCAAGTCACCTTAGTTGTGGTAGTTACTCTCTTGGTGAATCTCTTTTCTATTCAATCTATTGTAATCCGAGTATGTAAATAATATATAAACTTTTTTTTTTGTGCAAAAAATAAAATAAAAAATTTCACTACACAAAATTCTCAAGGAACAAACTACATGTATTGGTCAGATTGCTTACTAGTGTACACTACACTTAATCACCTTTACATGAACTAACCATAGTTGCACACAACCCCACTTCACATGGGTAACACTCTTGAATTTAATTCATCTTGTTAAGATTAAGTATCAAACTGTCAATGCACGATTGCCTATAGGCAATTGCTGTTTTAGGAGTAGTTTGGGGGCCCATAACATGATGTGTTGGTGGGCGATTTTTAAATTTTGGCCAGACTCCTGTTCTCGCCAAATTTTTTACCGGTGTAATGATTGCCTTACTGGCATAATACTAAGACACAATCTATCAAAACTTACTATTATGAACACCACAAAGCTCAAAACATGACTCTGCACAAGGTAGGTTGTAGGATAGTAGGAGGAGTGTACTTTGCAGGGTGGCAGGAGGAGGATGCACTTTAATATTCAAAGATTTACAAGGTGGGAAGAGAAAAAATTTGAAAGTGCATGGGGATAGAAAAATTTTCAACCGCTGTGATTTCACCCCTTCTGCGACACACATCAGCAAAATTGGATTTTACCGGTTGCCCTCAAGAAGTGCAATGTGGCCTAAGGCCAAAGGGCATGCTATCGGGTTTATTGTTGTATGTTATGCAATGCAAGGACCTTTGGCATGCTTATAAGCCATATCGCAAGAAATTGCCTGGAAAAAGGACCAATATAAAATTTTAAATAGTGTTTACAATTTTGTACATAGTATTGGATTTATTGAAAGATCTTTGCACATGCACAAATTGCACATTTTTAAATTCTTCCATTCTAGGGTGAATCTAGATACCAATACCAACTATCAATTTTTTATTACCATGCAGTAATCCCACTATTTGGGATTCCAAATTTCCAATCCATTTTGGTTTTCAACAAATCAAGAAAAAGTTATAGAACGTGCCCTCAAATGGGTGTATATAATTTTAGCACAACATTGGAGGCTCCTTGAACCATATCTAAGGTTCTCAATTAGGTGTTTCCTTGGGGTTGAGGAGAAAATCACATAGTGTACTTTTGAATGATTACTTGGTTGCATGTATGTGCAGAACATAATTTTGATGTTTTTGAATAAATTGTTATATCCTATGCTCTTCAGGATACACACACAACATAGCAATTGTAATGCTTTAACTTTCTTGTTTCAAATATTTATTCCATATTTTTTGGGTCTCATGTTTAAGATTGGAATGCATACTACAACTTGAAGACAAAGTTTGTCGAATTCCGTTGAGCAATGCGTAAGTTAAGATACATATATATAAATGCCATGAACCTCAACAAAAATGGCTACACCCAAGCAAACCTTGACCCCAAAGGTGCATGCATACACACATGCACAGATCCATTGGTGCACACGCACACGCATGCATGCACACACACACACACGCATGCACACACACACGTTCATGCCCCCCCCCACACACACACGCACGCACATGCACTTACACACTTTTTTTGTGTGAAATCGCCCCTCCCACACACACACTTGCATACACGCATGCATGCGCGTGCATACATGCACACATACACACTCATGTGTGCATGCGCGAGCGTGCACGTGCACGCACACACACACACACACACACACACACAATCTCAACTTCATGTGTGTGGATATGTAGCTTGACATTTAGGCATACTTGCATGCATCCATAGGCGGATGCATGAGCATACATTTACTCATGCATATACACATGTGAGCATACAAATTCTAGAGCTACAATGAATACTTGTACTTGCTTTAGTGGATTTTGAGATCGTTTACAAATAAACAGTGATGAGTGAATCTGTTTACAAAAAGGAATCATTGATTTTTTCTTCAAAAGGTGCCTCACCCTATTTATTTTTCCAAATATTTTAGTTAAATCATATGCATATAAGGTCTATGAAATTTGAAATGGTGTTAGATCGATATTGATGAAAGGGTTTGACTCTATGCATTTAAGGCAAACACAATACAAAAAGAGTACACAGGTTTTAGAATAAAGGCATCTAACTTGGGAGGATTGGTGACACAAGTACTTGTATTTTCATGTGTCCTTCTCTTGCATTAATTGATTTAAAAATACTTGAGTGTAGTTGTGTGAATTGCGACTTGGCAATGTGAATGAGATTCTTATAACATTGATGTGTTCTATTATTGAATTTATAGCTCAAATATTGTTGGATATTGAGCTTTGGGTGATGGGATAGGTGATTTATGAAAAGGCTGACATAAAGTAGAGGTAGCAATGGATTGTGGGACCCCTTCATGAAATAATGGCAATAATGGCAATAATGGACTAGGGGCTCCTTCAATACTTTATGGAAATCTTATGAGTTGAATGAGGATGCCACTCGGGAGAAAAATATATATTTGGAACAATGTGACTTAGAAGGGATGGGTGATTTATGGAAAAGTTGACATCAAGTATTGGCAACAATGGATTGTGGGGCCTGTTTATGAACTAATGAACTATGGGCCTCCTTTACTACTTTGTGGAGAGCTTATGAGTTGATGAGCATGCACTCTGGGCACATGGAAGTTTGTTTTGCACAAAAAGAGAAAGCTTACATTGTATCCTATTGGTTTTGAATGGGAGTGCACCGTGACCTTAACATGGTCAAGCTCCTACACTACGTAAGCAAACAATGTTTTTGTTTTGTTTAAAAGCTTGTGAGTCTTGTAACTTTAGGTTGCTATAAACCTGCCACTAAGCTACCAACCTGGACCTACCATACCACAAAACAAGACTGTGGTTTGCCTAGATAGTTTTTTGACTTCATTTTATTTTTAAAGGTGGCAACATGGAGAGCCCTTGAGTGTTGTGCATGAAGTGGATGACAACAAATCATTTTTTAGGTGATTTTTCATTTTAAAGATATGGAAACCTCGAATTCGTTTGCCATACAAGGTGGGTTTCGTTAAGAAACCTTCAAAATATATATGAACTTGCAAGCCTTTCATATTTCTGATGCAATTTGTATGCTAAGAGAGAACTTTTTCCCTGGCCACCTATTCAATCCTTGAGTCCCTAAATCTAGTCGGTTTTTTCCTATCCAACTAAGATTTAATCGATTTAATAATTGATAAGGGGATTGCTATAAATCTAGAAAAGTCACAATGTTGCTGTAGATCTAGGAAAGTCACAATGTTTTACAAGGATTTATCTTCTACCGAGACCTCAAATTCGTTGCATGAAGAGTATGAGACTCTCTAGCCTAGACATCAAATTCACTCCATGAAGAGAATGAGACTCTTTAGCTTAAACATCAACTTCGCTACACAAAAAGTATGAGACTCTTTAGCTTAAACATCAACTTCGCTACACAAAAAGACAATTCGTGTGAAGAGAGTCTCAAATTTCCAATCAAACTCGTATAGGGATGTCAAACGTGCTGGGTTGATTGCCGGGTGTGGTGTTTCCCTAGTGTGGGAAGGTGCGGGAAATGTGTGAAGGTGGGGGGAAATCTTGTGTGTGTGTGTGCGTGTGTGTGTTGGGGTACAAATACAACTGAAAAGGACAAGAAGAAGATAGAAAGTGCGAGGTTAGGGCATTGAAGAGGGGTATTGGCTTGAAATTGGAAAACGCGTGGGTTCCAGCGACGTCAATGCCGTTGATTATTTCTTCTCTTGTTTTGCTATTTTGCTGTCAATCAAAATCTCCCGTCACCCAAATCCGTTTGGGTTTCCGTCGCGATTTCCACATCCGTCACAGAAGTACGTCCAATGCTTTCCTTCTACTTCCAACTTTCTCTCTCTCCTTCCCAACATTGCATTCCAATCCGTCAGTTTTCCGTCTCCACGACTTTCCACCTCGTCGCGCTTTTGCACGTCTGCCCGACTTTCCATTCTAACCCGTCAGCTCTTACCGTCTGGGCGTCCAACCAGGTCACAAATCGTCGCGCTGTTGCAAGCCTCTCCAATTTTCCGTCCAATAAATTCGCGTGATTTGAAGAAAATTGTCCGGAATTCCGTCGGGATTTGTTGCGTGATTTGAGGATAAATGTCGGGAATCCCATCCGGATCGGCCAAGGCCGAGGCCGAGTGATTTTAAGTCGTGGTGTTCGTAGCTCCATTGAAATCGCCAAAGAAGAACTCCGTCCAAGGTTCCGTCCAACAGTCGTGCTATCCGAAGCTCCGTCGGCATCGGGAAGAAATCCGTCGATTTGGGAGCTCCAAACCGATGAATGGCCATAGCAGCTCCATGTTCTTCCTCGTCTTTCTTCTCCTCTGCGCCTCGCAGATAGCTTCCGGGCTGCCGGACAGTCTCCCCGATCTTCCCCACTCCATCGATTTGCCATCTCTCGAAAATTTCTTTGCCGGCGTCTGGAGCGACTTCAAATCCCTCCTCGACGCCCGCCTCGGTGACTCTCGCGACTCCATGCCCTCCCTCAAGCGATACTTCGCCCAATTCGGCTACCTCAACCTCTCCAATCCCCAGAACATCAGCACCCTCTTCGATGACTCCACCCTCGCCGCCCTCAAACTCTACCAGGAAAGCTTCAACCTCACTGTCTCCGGCGTCCTTGACCTCCCAACTCTCAAGCAGATCATGACTCCCCGCTGCGGGAGAGAAGATGTGGCGGACGGCATCCCTCTTATGCTGTCGTCCACCCCTGCCAATAGGAGCACCACCAGCGGCATTGTAGGCCATTACGCTTTCTTCCCCACCAATCCCCAATGGCCGGCCTCCAGAAGAAATCTCACCTACGCTTTCAGCTCCAGCAACGAGACCCAGAAGGTGACCTTGGAAGTTCGGCGGCAGGCATTTGCTAACGCATTCACTGAATGGGCCGCAGTGGTGCCCATCAATTTCACGGAGATTGAGGATTATGACAACGCGGACATCAAGATTGAATTTGTGTCATTCGATCACGGCGACGGGGAGCCCTTTGATGGTGTCCTAGGCATTCTAGCGCATGCATTTTCTCCTACGGATGGGCGATTCCATCTGGATGATTCCGAGTTCTGGTCGTCTTACACCGGCAGCGAGGGAGGGCTCCAGGATATCGACCTGCAGTCCGTCGTCACTCACGAGATTGGGCACCTGATCGGTTTAGCCCATACTCCCGTGAGTAATGCTATCATGTACCCGAGCATCGCCCCTCGAGAAGTCAAGATACAACTGCAACCGGATGACATTCAGGGTGCACAGTACCTGTATGGTGCCAATCCGGACTATAATCCCAACAATCCCCTTCCTGGAGTTCCGCCCAGCTTGGAAGACGTGAACGAGGCTCACGGTCCTCCTATTTTATCATCGCCTTATCTGATAGTGTGCTCCATCTTGTTGATTGTGTTTTTCCAAAGGTTTTGGTAATGTATACTATATGGATTGCAGAAACCCTTCATACGTGGGCTCAAGATCTGTGATGTTCAACTTACTATCTTTAAGTGCAGGCAACGGAATTTGCCTCTTCTCCACAGATAGCTGAACCGACAAGTGCAATTCCTCAGATTTTGAAAGGAGCGCTTTAAGACTCCTGGTGACAGATGGAGGTTCCTTATAACTAGGTGGTAATGTGCCAATAGCAGGAAGTTTTATCGAGCTCGTACCTATTGAACGAGTAGTCAAGACTGCTGTGATTTCTGTCCACATGATGCCACACAAAATGTAGTAAGTTTCTATACTCGAGGTCTGCAGATGAGCTGATTTGGAAGAGCTCAATGATTCTGAGAAACAATTAAGACCTGGTGGTGCCAACATTCTCCGAGAGATACATTGTACATTGGAGAATCTCGTTCTGTAAAAGTGGCTAAATTTGTAGCCTCTGATTCCGATGTGCAGAGCGCTTAGGGGGTTTGGTGTGCAAAAGGGCGTTGATATTTTATTGCATTCGTAGAAATGTCAAGGAAACTTTCCAACCGCAGCCTGTAATCTGATGTGTGGTAATACTTCTGTTACATCTGCTGAGAAACCTGTCGTTGTGCCACTTCAGCTTGATTGATTGATAAAGCTTCTGCATAAGAAATGAGACAGGCAAATCAATGGTCTACTGTTATCCAATTTTTGTGAAAAACAGCTCCACATTTCTGAAATGCAGTTCTCTCAATCTCTCTCTCCCTCTCTCTCTCTCTCTCTCTCTCTCTCCCCATACACACACTCACACACACAACTAGAGGCTGATTTTTTTACCTACGGGTCTTGCATTTGAAGCAAGATTTTGAATGTAGTCTTTATTGGTAAGGTTATGGCATGAGTCTTTGTGGATGAAATTTTCATGATGTACTACTCCTTATAAGAAAAAATAATACTTTATTAATGAGAAAAATAAAAAAATAACAGGCTCTTTTCAAGCTTAATTCAAGTCTTAAACCAGAGCTTCAGCGACTAAAATGAGACTCAAATAGGCCACATACCTGAACTTCTCTCACAGCAAAAGCACAGCTCTGAAGACCAGACTTAGACATAGAAACAAGCACGTCCTGACCGATACCTATGCTAACCACAAGTCCAGACTGGATGCAAGTCCTGCCCTCTAATCAACTGCCAGATAAGCACTAGAGAGGATGGAAACCCTTCCACCGCGAGCATCACTGAGTTTAGCAGATCTTGATCAGACAACTTAAACCGTACACACTTTTTTTGGGGGGTAAAAGAACCTTTTCATTAAGAAGAATGTCCATGCATAACTGACAGATACCTATGCTATTCACAAGTCCAGACTGGATGCAAGTCCTGCCCTCTAATCAACTGCCAGATAAGCACTAGAGAGGATGGAAACCCTCCCACAGCAAGCATCACTGAGTTCAGCAGAGCTCGATCAGACAACATAAACCGTACACACTTTTTCTTTGGGGTAAAAGAAACTTTTCATTAAGAAGAATGTACATGCATAACTGTCCCAGAGTGGAACAGCTACTACTCAACTGGAAATAGTATACACACACACACAACTCCTCAAAGAAGGCCCACCTTAACCAATACACACGCAACTCAAAAAAGGCCCACCTCACCTCTGACAGGATTCATACATGATATTAAAGGCTCCCTTTTGTCTATCATGAGAGCATGAACCATGTGGTTTATAAGCTGAACCATGTGCATTGCTCGGATCCTTTTGTGTCAAGTTCAAAGCTTCCGAGGAACGTTCTTGGAAGGCAGTTGGAGGTCAAGGATTTCCAGGCTTTGGATGCCTCCTACTCTCGCCAAGTTTCAGTTCTTCTTATGGAAGGTCTTGTCGTGATTTCTTTCTCTTCGGAAGAAGCTTTCAAGTTCCTTAAGATGATCCTCTCATTCTGTCTTCTGTAGGGGCAAAGGTTTCTATTTGGTGTACCTAGCTTCAAAGCAAGTTCGTGAATGGTTGTGCGAGAAACCTGTGACCTTCAGGGGGACGATGGCCCTACTCCTTGCTTAGACACCCTCTTTTTTCTGTGGAAGACTTTATTACTTTGGAATGCCCTGTGTGGATCTCTTTTCGGGCTTTCCCACTTTGGCCATTGCAGTGGTCCAATGTCATTCAGGCCGAGGAGGCTGGACTTGCAGAGGTGAATGTCACTAGCTGAAAGAGATCTTCCCTTAACGTCTAGGGGACGTTGAGCACTACCAGATGTTTCTTCTCCTGCTGCTCCCCTCTCTTTGCTTGAAGGGCATCTCTACTCCAAACGTTTAGCTGCAAGATCCTACCTAGCAGCAGCTTTGCCTTCCACAGTCTGCGCAAGGAGGGCTGCTCTTCTCGGATGCTAGTGATCTGTGGTTTTTCTCCCTCAACCACAATCTGGGGAGGAATATCGTGTTCAGAAACTTCTTACATCCACATACTGAAAAACCTGAGCCCCAGACCCCTTGCCTTCCTCGATGCTTCTGCCCTCACTGTTGCTGCCATCACCATCGATCTCCTCATCAAAATCTCTTACACTCGTGGAGTCAGAAACACCAGTGCCTTCTTGACCTTTCCCTTGCATCACTGAGAATCTGCATTGCATCCTCGCTTCCCCCTCCCCCCCTCCCCTTCCCCCATTTGGCATGCAAACCAATCAAAACATGAACATCTTGGCAGGTTGTTTTGCGAGACAAAAATTGGTTAACCTCATGAATCCTATGCAAGACTTGTTCAATCAAGTATATCTCTGACCCACGATCACTCTTGCTTCCCTTCACCTTTTAATGTCCCTTTTGGCTTGAAGTTTCAATTGTAGTAAACAAGCCAGGAGGAAAGCAACATGCATTCATTGTGACGTCCATCAAGGGCCTTCTATCCGACTGTAATGGGCAGCAGCAAACTCGATGTGCAAAAGGCTCTTCCATGTCAAGAAGGTAAAGGTTGCTTCCTTACCCAGGGAGTCAAGAGCAGCATGCCATGGACTTAAAAAGAGGTGAACATATATCAGAGTTTCACACTGAAAGCTTCTTTAATTGGTAGGCAAAAGGTCTCAGGGAACAAGGATATCAGGTATCAAGCTCTACTTTGTGTCTATTCGTGTGGGTGCTGATTGTTAATGTTGTGTCTAATGGGAATTCTTGAATTGAAGTGCTTTAAAAATCTGTCATCAAACTTGAAATCAGTAGTCTTGCAAGAAATGGAACTTCATGCAACATCTCTACTGACTGAAACAGCCTTTCCAATCATGGAAAAGGCACCCATCTAAGCACCAAACGATTTAAGGTCATACTTTCCGGAGAAAGTGAAGTCAATGCTTAGTTCAGTCCCACATGTGGATGCAGCTGAGCCATCATCATGTGGGAGCACCATTACAATAGTATGGAACCCTTAAAAATCATGTTTGAATGCGGTTCGTACTTTTGCAATCCTAGAAACGTTATATCCTTCAAGGTATAGTAGCTCATTTCTGTAACAGTTGCCTTACGTGAGTGCAGCACTGACAAAGCGTTTATCCTTCCATATCTGTAACAGTTTGCCTTATGTGAGTGCAACACTGACAAGGAGAACAGACGGAATTGCAGACGCTATGTTTGGAATCTCAAAAAATAAGTCTCTCTTTCTTGAGATTAGAAGGATAACGCAGACATATGGCTTACATATTGTACAACCGATGGTCAGATGTAGTGAAGCTCCTCGAAAAGGTAGTCTCCCCGCTTGTGGGCCTTCTGCACATGTGGTGTTAGCGTATGTTGGGTCCAAATATGCCAATACAGTCTCTTACATGCTTAAATGCGCGCGAACCCCTTTTGCATTGCTACATTTCTACACGCTTTGCCTGACTTGTGTTGTGGCGGTCCTTTATAAAAGGAGAGCACCCACTGTTTTCCCACGTGATGCTTTATGCTTGAACCTCCATTTTTGTGTTACAGGAATGCTTCCATGAATGCTACTTTTGAATATATATATATATATATTTGATGTGGGTTTCTCATGCATGCATTTAAAACTACCATAGAATAAGTCCATATTTGGTTCCCACACTATTTTATGGCTAAATTGGAAAATATACTTGCAAATCTATTTTTCCAAAGTAGCAAAGACAAAGACGTCCCCCCAATTGAAACTAGATTTGCGGCAGGCAGTCTTTCCATCTTGGAGCAAGTAACTAGTAACTAGAAATTGAAGCTGAATCCTACTTGAATCCTACTATTTTATCAATTGTTTAAGGAAAAAAGAGAATGAGTAAAATAGTGGACATGAGACGCGACAGAGGTGCATGTATGGGGTGGTGATTTATTATCCTTGCAAATGTCAGGGGTGGTGATTTATTATTGATTTTGTGATGTCCATATTTTGGAAGCTGAAGTCCAACAAATACATGAATAAGGTGATACAATAAATGATCCTCGTTGCAGTTTTTACAATATTGTCACATGGACTACAACCATATGAATAATGGTGTAGTCATCCTTCAATCTTGCATCCATCTTAGATTTCCTTGCTCCCTCACATTAATAACATGCATTAAACGAGAGGAAGGTTGTAAGAATTTAGATTGAAAACAAGAAATATTGAATGGACCAGTATTTGAAAATATTTATATTATAATATATAATTATTATAACCATAAAGTGTGTGGGCGGGGAGGTGGCGCGCTTCCTTCCCCAAAGAGTTGTAATAAATGGATAAGAAACTGGCATGTCAATAGTCGTAATTGTAGTCGAACGTCAGCAAACAATATCTGAAAAACTTGCCAATGTGACCCTGAGAGGATCTGTGTGTGTCCTTGAGCAGGATGATTCCAACATTCTCAGATTGCTTAGTAGACTCTGGACACCACAAAAAAACAACTATCATTAGAGGAAGTTTGAAGTACATCATGTAACATTCTGACTCTCCACTTAGCCAACGTTGCGTGCCTCTCCAACCTCGAGAAAATGGGAGTTTGATCACTATAGTAAGTCGAGCTTTTAGGCTTATGGGAGTAGAGCTTATAGGTCATTGTGAGGCTCTCCACAGCTTCACATGCCAACAAGCCCAAACTTGCAAATCAAGTAGACCATCTCTTCAAATCGAATAGGTTTGAAACATTTATATAGTCTTTTTATTGTGAAAAGCACCTATATCCTTTTAGTGCTTTAGTCAAAAGCTTAGCTTATACATCAAACCAAATTAAGGGAAATCGAGGGCTTAGATTCATGACAAGTGGCTCAAGGGGGTGTGAGAAAACCCAAACATCTCCCTAGGCTACCTGCCACCATAAAGAAATAAAAATATAAAGCTTTGTTTCATAGTATAATTAAATTTCTCTAATAATGATGCTTCCCATTTTAGGCCAAGTATTCCATAAGTAGGTAAGTGGGCCACACCTTTAAAAATTATCCATCTACTAGTGTGAGTTACAATTCATTCTAAGTTTCCTTTTTCTTAACAAGCTATGATGCACATTAATTGCACATGTGGACATGCAAACCTCTTACTACTTCACATAACGGATCAAACTAGGAATATAGTAATGTATTAGAGTATTTTAAAGAGAACTTTTTGTTAATCCACTCAATGAATTATCCAAATTAGAGCTTATGGAGGATTTCTATTATTGTTATTATTACCAAATTCCATTCTCATGTTATTTTAGTACAGGTCCAAACATTGCATTTGTCAAATTCCTGGAAATTTATACCATCCCATATTGAGAAAGTATCAAAGACAAATCTTGATTTTTTGAATCTTTCCTTGTAATGTGAGTAGGTATAAATGATATATATTAATTTGTGGCTGATAGAAAATATATGTGCATCTATGTCTAATTATATTTTCAAAGTTTTTGATTTCTCAAGTCTTTTAAATAGGTTAACTTAATGCCTTGGTAGCTAGTAATGATCAAACATGTATTTTCTTCTGTAGCTACAATATACATACAAGACATTATATAGAATATCCATCCTCTAAGATGTTCTTGAATTTTTATCAACAACACTGTTATAAGGAGGTTTATCAAAGTTACACTCTCAACTAACATTCATGTTTCCCCCCATTTTCTTAGCAAAAATATCATCACGTGACTAGAATCAATCATATAGTTTTTTCCTCGTCAAAGATTTTCCCTTGAATTATCATTCAATTCAATTCACGTATCTAATCCATAATTTTCCCCTTTAAATCTAATTCAATTCAATTCAAAATTCATGTCTCACATAAAACAATTGGGAACACCCCCCCCCCAACACACACGCACGCACCTCAAGAAATTAAATTTTATTTATGCTTGAAAAAAAGCAACCATACAAATTACTTTAGACATTAATTGTTGATCAAGAAAGAACCATGAAAAAAACTCATTGTCTAGCCAACCTATTTTCCAAGAATCTAGCTCACTGCCCTGAAACTGGGGTAGCAATCAGGGTGGAGGACTATACCTCCACCGAATGCTTGGCTCTATGAATACATAAAAGACACTTACATGCCATGTCTTGCAGAAACACTATCGCCTCCTCTTAGCAATCTTTTTAGATCCTGATGTCCCTCTCTCCTAGATGGTGTGCAAGGTGTATACAATGTGTTGCCATATGACAACAAGGGTGGCTACTGGGAAAACCTAGTGGCCTCCCATCACAAAATAGCAGGAAATCTAGATGTTCCAAGCAATGGTGTTGGACACAGTACCCCATATAGTATCCTCAAAATGAGGGCAAAGGGCATTGTTGGGAAGGAGGCATTGTGCCGTGTGCCTCTATCCATAAGACCTATTGACCTTGGATCCTGAATGTTGGAAAGGTCAAATCAATGGAGAAGGCATGGCTCCCCTCAGTCAATCGGGAAGACATCTCCCAACTGAATTCACGTTGCATCCTCTTTGTCTTAGAAACAATCTGGAGGGACTCCAAGTAGATGCAGTAGCTCCAAAGATTGTGTGGGATTGTCTTCGTATCTCTATCTACACAACTATGATATCTTGCATTTATTCACATTTTCTCTAGCCATGGATCGATGGGCAAACCTCCATGGGCCACCATCTAGAACAACCAAAAGATCTTCCATGGTCTATGGCAATTGGTCCATAAGCATGGCAAAAATCTAGAAATAAACTCTTAGGGAACATGCTGCATATGATATTGTGGAGAATGGAACCACTGGCATTCTCCTAACAGCATGTGTTAGGTATTTCCAATTTACTATTAAAAAAAACTCATGTGATTTTTTTTTTCAAATGTACCCTTGTTGAATTATTATTTTTTAGAAGTGCCCTTGCAATTTGTCAAACATTTTGTAAATGAAAATCACAAGGAGATTGGGACCAATACCATTCTGCATAAACCTACATAGAGAATGGCAATGATGCCAATCTCCATGTGAGCTTGTGGAGAATGGCACCGGTGCCATTCTCCATAATCCATGTTGAAAATGGCACCAGTGCCATTCTGCACAACCTCAACCTCCATAATCCATGTGAGAAATGGCACTCCTGCCATTCCCCACACCCTCATATGACATGTGGAGAATGACACGAGTGTCGTTCTCCAAGTGCCCTATGATTACTGAATAGGGGAGACTATAGCAAAGTTTCCATAGGGAGAGATTTCAGCAATATTTTTGCTAAGATCATATGTTGGATTTTCCTAAATCTCCATAAATGCATTGGTAGCTCTATATGAAATGTCATATAATATTAAGTCGAGAGTGGCACTAATGCCATTATTCTAACTTCAAGTGTTAGTTTTATCCAAACTTTCTATGAAAAACTCGCATGGAATGCCATTCTCCACAAACTTACATTGAGAATGGCATTGATGCCAATCTCCATGTGAGTTTGTGGACTAGTGCCCTTCTCCACAACTTTTTCAAATTTTCTATGTCAATGAGATGCACTAGTGCCCTTCTCCACAACTTTTTCAAATTTTCTATGAAAAACCTCTAATGTGAAAATTTTCTTGATATGCACCTTTGAAATTTGTCAAAATTTTTGAAAATACAATTCACAGGGAAATTGGCAATAAACTTACATGGAGAATGGAAATGGTGCCAATCTCCATGTCAGTCTATGGAGGATTCAACTGGTGCCATTGTTAATCCATGTGAGTAATGGCACCATTCTCCACAACCCCACAAGCTCCATAATCCATGTGATGAATGGCATTGGTGCAATGGGGAGAATGGCTTTACCACCATTCGTCTGAGCATGGCAGTATTGCCACCCTCCCTTTTCAAAGGGAAAAATGGCACTAGAGCCATTCCCTCTTCTAAGTGGTGCCCCTACAAAAAGAGAATGGCAATGGTGCCAATCTCCATGGTATCATGGAAATTGTTTAGTGCCATTCTATCATAATTTATGGAAATTGGCACTAGTGCCATTCCTCTCATGGTGGAGATTGGCACTAGTGCCATTTCTATCACAAATCTACACAACCCCATATTGGGATGGAGATTGGCACCAATGCCAACCTTCCTGTGAGTTTATGGAGAATCGCACTTGTGCCACTCCCCCAATTGCAAGGGGAGAGTGGCAGTAGTGCCATTCTCCTTATGGTATGGTGAGGGGAATAATTGTAGTAGTGTCATTCTACCCCTACAAAAAGGAGAATGACACTAGTGCCAATGTCCACAACCCCATGTGGGGATTGGCACTAGTGCCATTCTCCACAACCCGCTATGGAGACACTAGTGCTAGTCTCCACAACCCCATGTGGGGATTGGCTCTGGTGCCATTCTCTACATACTCACATGTAGACTAACACATTCCCAATCTCAAAGTAAGATTGTGGAAACTAACACTAGTGTCAATCTCCACAGGGGGTTTTGGATATTAACACTAGTATCAATCTCCATAGGGGGTTGTGGAGAATGTCACTAGTGCCATTCCTTATTGAAGGGCAAAGTGGCAGTAGTGTCATTCTCCTTATTGTAAGTATTAGTGCCAACCCCCCTTTGCATAGAAGTTCCATTCTCATCTTTGCATCCAAACAAGAGAGAAGGATACAAGGCTTGTTAGGGTGGGGAAAGATTCAAGTTTGGGGGGGTTGGATTCAATAAGAAGTCTAGGGGATAAGGAGGCAGACAAATATGGGTCAGGCACAAGTTCAGGGGAAGAAGCAATAGGTGGGTAAACAAGCACTTGTAAGGACAAGGTGGATGAATTTGGCATGAGAGGTCATGAAGCTAGAACAAGAATAAAGTAGTGTCATACAAGAAATCAATGTAGCAAGTTCTTAACTACAAAGCAATTCTGAAAAAACTTGAGAAGAAGGAAACTAGCATGACAGGCTTGATGGATTATGCAAAGTACTTTCCATTTGGACTTGAGTTTGAAGTTTCCATTCCTATTGTGAACTGCCATGTAGCACCTAGTAAATATGCATATAGAACCTTGACAATTATCGTGTTAATGAATTGGTTAGAAAATTTTCCAAAATGTCAAAACATCTTGCGACATGCGCCTACCTCATGCCATTTCACAAAGGCATAAAAGGATGGATAGATATTCCAATGCAAAAGGATAAGGTACAAAAAGAAAAGTTGCAAGAGTATAATTACTAGATTCTTGTAGGCCAACACTCAATAGTTGTGGCAAGAGTTTTTAGAAGAGATGCACCACCAGGAGAAACATTTGTAGCAAGGAAGAGTTTTTATACAAGAAGAAAGGCACACATCATGGTCAACGCTTTGAAAAGTGTGAGCTGCAAGATATCATCAATATCCAATATGGAGGCTCAAACTATTCTAAAGAACCAACGATACATTGATATCTTGCAGCATCTTAGGTCCCAATGGATTGGGGGGTGACCAAATAAGCCTCTACCCCAGGCCTTGTGAAAGGTTATAAGGATCACCAAAACTAGATGCAGAATTTCTTGCCCTTAATTTGATGTATTTGTTCTTAAAGGTTTCAAATATACTTTTCATTTTCTATTTCAAGTTTTCTTTTGGAGAATGGAACTAGTGTCATTCTTCCACAAAAGAGAGAGTGGAACTAGTGCCATTCTCACTCTACACTCTATGAAGAATGGCACTAGGATCACCAAAACTAGATGCAGAATTTCTTGCCTTTAATTTGATGTATTTGTTCTTAATAAAGGTTTCAATTATACTTTTCATTTTCTATTTCAAGTTTTCTTTTGGAGAATGGAACTAGTGTCATTCTTCCACAAAAGAGAGAGTGGAACTAGTGACATTCTTACTCTACTCTCTTAGAAGAATGGCACTAGTGCCATTCTTCATAGAGTGTAGAGTGAGAATGGCACTAGTGCCATTCTCTCATTGGGGACAATGATCAAAGTATCATCCCTTGTGGAAGCAAGGCATCAATGCCATTGTGTATGATGTTTACACTCTCTATAGAGTAGCAAGTAAGAGTGGTACTACTCTAATTATTCATTAGCACTAGTTTGTCTATAGAGGTTGGATTTGAACTTAGCTATTGTTACATGTATTGATGATATTTTCCATTGGAATTTTCAAAATTTTGTGTCAATTTCCAATGTGTCTATGGATGCCAACTTTTCCATCAAGGGCACCCATATGATGACCTACAAGGATGATATATACGAAAGGTGGATCAAAATTTTGATGTCAATGCAAGAGGGAGGTCGTCAACCAAAGATAACATATATGAGGCACCTATTGGTGTTGGATGAGGATAGTGTCTGAAAGATCCAAGAGGATATAGAGTCAGGTAATATTGTGCTCATCAAGTATAAACAAGATAAGGAAGTCACTAACATATCTCAAAAGGCATTGGTCATGAAGAAAATAAAGTAATTAAAGAGGAGCTACTCAAATTGTTCAACTTGTGACACCCAAAGCCCTTGTTTGGGACCTAGGACAACCTTGCAAACAATTTTACATTAGTCCAGTTGTTTATGCGAGCTTGCATGGATGCTATGAGACATGGCTTAAGGAAAAGCTCCAAGTTGATAGAGCAACACCTGACTTCCCACTAGCTATAATCAAGTATGTTAAATGGACTATAGATCTTAAAAAAGAAGGCAACCTTAGGTCAAAATCTTGTTTTGCATGGACTGTCTCTCAGGTGAATATGGAAATGGAAGGTGATAACTTCTTAACATAGCACATTAAGGATGGCCTTCCTATTAGCTCTTGTGTGCTTGATACTACACAATGGGTTGCCAAAGACAGCCATTGGAATAAAGATACATTTTGGAAGCAGATTAAAGGTGTGATGTAGACCACACTATCTTCATCATAATTTGTTTTTTTATCATTCTAAATATGACAGAGATGGTAAATTTAAAGGATGCCATTGCTAAGTGTTCAATTTGGAGTTGGAGGTTCATTTATGTCCTTCACACGAATGATAATGAGCTAATGGGTTTGATGGAGACATTTGGTATTTTGACATTCTTGAGCTCAAATGGTAGATTTGTCATATTTGATCACATTGTGGAAGTTGTCAAGCCCTATAGTATATTGGAGGATACATTTTACTAGATAGTGAGGATGAAGATATACCAAAGGATCCACAAGAGGCTACTAAATGTTGCATCATCAAAGAAATCATCAAGAGCTTTTGCAAGAAGAATAAGTATGTTGTTGACTTCTTCACCAAATGAGTTGCTACAATGCATGCATTATTCTCTCAAAGAAGAGTGGTCTCTTTCATGTTGACAAATGCACAAGACATAGGGGTGGAGTCCCTTTGTTTTGATCCAGTGACAAATAGTCCTATCATCAAGTTCTGATTCAGCATCAATAAGCATCAATAAGCCACTTCAAACAAATGTTTGATCGCCACTACCTAGTGATGATGATGATGACGACGATGATGATGATGATGATGATAATGATGGTGAGCCCGTGGGACCTTTTCCTCTTGTAATGCCCATGACCTTGCTAGTATTCTATTTCTTACATCAATTTTATATTTGTAAAGGGATTCAAAACATACCAATCCTTGTTTTATAAGTAGAGAAACCATTTCAATAATTTAACACTATCATTTTTACAACCCATTCTTGGTTTTGTGTGATTTGGTTTAAATTTTACCATAGTGTTTGTTCTTTCAAATTGTGCATTAAAGTGCTTTCTTTAGACCCATCAAGATTTGGAGATTGGCACTAGTGCCATTCTCTTGATGAGATTATAGAGAATGGTATTGGTGCCATGCTCCCAATAAGTGTAAAGAGAAATTCTCCATAGCATCATAACAGGTATGACATTATTTCCATTCCCTAAAAGAATAATGGTATCAGTGCCATTCCCCACCACTTTGTGTGAGATTGTTGAAAATGGATCTACTGTCATTCTCTCCATTTGTATTTATTATATTTATTTTATAAACCTTTGTTGCCTCTGTAATTCATGTCCATTTCCTACAAGTTTTAGAATCTTTGCATTGGATTTTTATTGTTTTTAAAATTCTTCATTGAGAACCCTCATGATGTAACGAACTAACAAGTATGGCTCTCTCCATGAGGGAATAGAGAATAGCACTTTGTGTGGTTCTTTGTGGCACGTGTCATCCTCCACTACCTCATCAAGAGAATGGCATTAGTGTCATTGTCCACAAACACATAGGGATAATGGCACTAGAGTTCCACTCTCCATAACCTTAGAGGGAGGATGCCACTACTATATTTTAAATATAATGAATGTATTTGTTGGAATTACATTCCATAGGAATAATTGATGCATGGAAGGAGAGGGACACAAATACTCCATAGAGAATCATAACATATTTTGGAATCAATGATACATGGAAGGAGAGGGAGAAAACTATTCCACAAGAAAACTTGCCATGAGAAATGGGGACAACTACAAGTAACCCCATTAGCAACATATTTTTGGAAGTGGTTTCATGAGCTAGCAACTCCGAAGTAAAATTGGATGTTGGTGACATTCCAAACATACATGGAGACATAGCAAAAGGGAGTTTGGAGGAGTCAAGATCTAGGACCTTTGAGGCCAATCTAGATCTTAGCCATCCAAACCCATCATATTTGGATAGGCCAAGAATGACTATAAATCTAGATTTTGAAATCAATGATGCATGGAAAAGGCATTTAGCTTGTGTCCACTCAAACTAGTGTCTAAAAGTACTCATTCCAATGATGAAGCTATGATTTAGAGAAATTCTCTAATTTACAAGGAGTAGGGGTGAATGAATAAATAGTAACAACAACTACATAAAGCTATGAAGAGAGATTATCTAATTTACAAGGAGTAGGGGTGAATGAATAAATAGGAACAACAACTACATTCAAATTGTGACAATTAGTGTAGTAAAAAGAGTTGTTACAAACTATTATCTACCTATATGAATCTTCATAAGGCAATATATCCAATCTTTGTTGAAACATGTGTAATATAAGTGCATGAAGGTTCAGGTGTTAATAGGAAGAGGGCTAAAATGAGCCTCAACTTAGGAGATGTGATAAATTTTCAAAGTGATTAATCCCACTTACAAAGTAGGATACCTAATGTGGAATGCATATAATTCCTTCAGTAATGGAGAACTCACTACATCGGATCCTTTTTTAGAGTATGAGATTCCAAAGAGTGGCTAGGTGGCTCAGGGTTGGGACACCATCAGTACATGCCTCCTTATGACATGTGTCTAATTAAACAACATGGTATCAGTGCTCATGGATTTGACTATGACTATGAGAAGGTACACAGGTGGTTGCATGCTCTCCAAAGGGGAAAATTTGATGATGCATGTGCCAATAGTGGTGGGTTGACTAATGACAATAGTCACATAGCATGGACCTGCAAGTGGTATAGAGGACTGGAATGATGAACAAACTTGTGATAGCCAAGCAGCCAAAGTAGATGGTAGATATGGAGTACAGATGGATCACTAGAACAATCTATATCCTATTAAAGCTGCATATATGGTCATAGTAATAAATATTATAAACCTAACACTGTTCATATAATGTGGCATATATGATCAATCATACATTGTTTAATTTAACATTTCATATTCATATTAATAGCCATACTATCTACAAGTTTTGCCACATGATTCCATTGATTTATCATGCGCTCAGCAGCTCTATAAGCCACTCTCTAGTATTGCAAACTCTTTGCACTAGCTTCTTGTTGTTCTCCTATTCCTTGTACTTCCTAAGTAATGCCTCTTTCTGAGACTTATCTTCCTTGTCTATATCTGCATGGTCAATACACCTTTGAGGTTACTACATCATGTACACAGAAAAATGGTTAGATCCAACTAGGGAAAGGTGTTAGATCCAAGAAGGGAAAATAGTCATGAGGGCAACCATGTACAATTTCCCTTTTTCAGATTACAAGTGGGAGTATTCCATTGCTATTCACCCCCTTTTGATGACAAAGTATCAAAGTGGGAATCAACTCAAATCCTGACATTCATGTTAGTAAGCTGTAAATTGTATACAATATTCACGATTAATCTACAATAAAGAGTTCAATCACAATTCACAATAGTCAGAGACAATCTACTATACAATACGCCAATTATGTTCCAATGCAAATTCGATGGAGAGGCATGCCGACTGACCTGGCACCATCACAGCAAAATCAAAGTTAGAACAATTCAGGTTCTTGGATTTTCAAGTTGAATTCTCTTTGGAGGTCAAAGCATTGGTATCTATTATGTGGTCATCTTATGTCGGCAGTGACAAAGAGCAAGAGCAAGATGCGTGAAAGGCGAAATGCACTTGTTGAATTTGGATCTATTTGTTTTGACTGCAATTATTTGTGTCATGCCATGTCAGGGACATGCCATCTAGGACATGCTCATGGTTATTGAAAGGTGATTACAACAAGCAAATCTCTCCATATTTCTTTCTAGGGTGTTTTACTTTGCTCTAGTTATTTAAGAATATGACCCATGGGCATTCTTGTTTTCTATAGGCTTGCCCCTGTAGCAAGCATAGGCACTTGCAAACTTAGCTAGACAAATGTGCCTGAGGTCCACACTCCTTCTCATGTATTGCATGATGATGTCAAGGGAAAAAATGTTGATGCTTAGTGGGTCCATTTTTTCAAGCTAAGTGTGGCACTTAAGCAACATTGTGCGCTCCACTAGCAGGCTTGTGTTGATGTAAAGAAAACTCTCTAGTGCTACTACTGTGTAGCAAAGGGAGTGCTAGATACACTGCTTGCTAGGCACTAATGTGTTGTGCATTTAGGATGGCATTTCTAAACTTGTGCACATGCTCGTTTGTAGGAGCGCTATATTTCAAGCACTGCATCAATGCATGTTTCACGTCTTTGCTTGAGGCTTTGTCATATTTTTGTGATGTATGATGTGCAATAGGATGTAGCTCCATGTGGGTTGAGAACGAATTGCACGTCCATGCTTCCGCATAGCTTGGACATAGCACTATTGAAATCATTTGTGCAGATATCTTTAGGCTTTCTCTTAATGTACAACATCAAGCTCCATGTGGGTTGAGAACAAATTGCACGTCCATGCTTCTGCATAGCTTAGACATTGCATTGTTGAAATCATTTGTGTAGATGTCTTTAGGCTTTCTCTAAATGTACAGCATCAACTGTGAAATGTTGTAACCAAACGCAAAAAAGCACTCACCATCTATCAAAACAAAAGAGTACAAGATCTTGCAAGTGAATGCAGCCTTACTCCATGAAGTCACTAATGTGCTTGTAGTTCTTTTTGCACACATGTGTTTTCGATCTCTTCAAGTGCAAGAAAAAATTTGGTTGTCGTCATTGTGGTGCATGGAATGTAGAACTGACAAGCTTCGGTTCCTTTTTTTCATGTTTTCTTGTGCCTATGTTTGGATTTCTTTATTTTCAAACCAAACTTTGAAATGATTATCTCTATGTTGGGTGCCTCACTGTAAGTTGGCGTTTGTCAATCCAAAGCAAGCCACGATCATGCTGACTACCTCGAGACTACCTCTATTTTGGAAGTTAGTCAATGAAGAAGTCAAGCACTTTGCCTAGAATTCTAGGGTCTTGCTTAAGGAGGTGCTTCATTAATTGGAATTTATGAACGTGTTACCTTGCAATTGTCAAGAGATTGCATCCAATGAGGTCCTATACATTCTTGTTGTCATTAGTGGAACCACTCATAGTGGCAAGATTTTTCAACTTACGCAAACATTCTAGCAATGGCTCCCAGTGTTTCTCTGTCAAACTGAGAGTGTCACAAAAAATATTAGTGGGCTTGATTGTCTAACCATTGCAAAAGGTTTCTTTTGCAACTTGTGCTTATAATTAGCTGACGTATGCAAGCATGTAAGGTCACAAAAGCCAATGTGAGACTGCGCTAGGCGCTCCATATTTGTGTCCTTGACTACATCCTTTGCATGGATGGTTTTTCCATGCAATTGGCCTTTTTGCATATGTACCCACATCGATGATGGAGCTTGTGAAACCAATATTTTCATGGTCTTGAAGAGAAGACTCTCTATCAAATTGCAAAGTGTATGTCCTCATTAGTGAGTTCCCATCGTGCTATTTCTTGATAGGATGTGTGGTCAAGTAAAGAGTAGCTCCTTTGATGGCCTTAAAAAATATTTGGGAATGCAAACACTTCAAAGTACTTGTCTTTCAATGTGCTCAAAGGTGTAAACCCTTTAGGGGGAGCGATTGATATCATTTTGTCCTCAAACTCCACGACTGTTGACTTTTGTATATGCCATGCACGAGAGTATATGTTGCAAGGTCATCTTCATCTGCATGGATCCTTGTTTCATGGGAATCTAAGGTCTCAAGCCTTGATTCCATGTTTTCAATATGTTCTACCCAAAGACAGTTGAGTGAAATGTTGTACTCTTTATAAAAAGGACTATGGAGTAGTTTATGGAACGCTTTTAAGTGTAAGAGTAGATCGCACAAGTCCACTCATATAGTACTTTATTGTGTATTCTAGTTTGCACTTTATTGCAACCATGACAGTAGCGCTTTTGCTCATAACTTGTGGTAATACATGTGCTTTGTCAACATCGGCAAAAGAATTGACAAAGAAGCCCAAAAAGAAGATAGAAGCAAGTGAAGACAAGGGAGAGACAAGGAAGCCTCAACTATGCCTGAAAAGCTAAAGTTTGTTGTGAAAAAGGCCTTGAAGGAAATGGGTTACAGAGAAAAATCAAGTCAAGAAGAGAAATGGTAGCAAGTGCTTTAAGAAGGGACATATATATAAGATTACTATAGGACAAAATATCATGGGGTTTTCTCCAAATACAAGCATGATGAATCTACTTGATAGTATGCTAAAAAGAAGACACCATAAGTGAATTAGGTGGAGCCCAAGTCCAAGAATAAGGAATCATGACCACCAAAACCCAAGCAAGGCAAGGGTAAAGGTAAAAATGGGAAGGAAAGGAATCAAGGACCTTCACAAAATTTGTGGCCGAAGCTTTTGAAGTTTCTCTAAAGCAACAAAGAGATAGGAGATGTACAAGCATTGAAGTGGACAGCTCTAGAAGTGGACCTACCTCTGGATTCTAAGAAAACCTTGGTTGAAAGGTGCCAAGGTGTTGCATGATTGGGAACCGAGTTGATAAAAATCAAAACTAGAGACAAGGAGATCCAAGTTCCAACAAAACTAAGTATGGTGCCTAAGAGTTGCAGAACTCAAGATATGGAAGTAGAAGATCAGTTTCCATAAGATGTTGAAACTTGGCTTATAGAGCTTCAGATATTACCAGTGGGAGAGCTTGACATATTCGAGATAGTTTTTTATCTCAAATAGAAGCTTAAGGAAGAAAAGGTCGATGCTCAACAACACTTATATCCCAGCAATTTCACTGAAGATGTGGTTGGTGAAAGAGAAATTGCTAAACCTCAACTCACCATTACTCGGCTAGGTTTTAAGAAATTTCTTCTAACGCCGACTCAAGAATTAAATTCAAGATCAAGACAAAAGCCTAAAATCATGGTCATCAATACAAATGTGGTTGATGATTATTTGACTAAAGTTAAGAATCTGTTTATGTAGTATGAGGATGTGTTTGCATGGAGCTATGCAGATTTAAAAGGGGTTTCTACAAAAAAAATCCAGCATCAGATTTGAATCCAACAAAAAGTGTCTCCTGTGTCCGAGTTGGTGTATTGACCACACCTGGTGGGTGGTAAACCCAAGGATAGGGTCAAAGAGATGCCACCAAATCTAAAAAGATTCCATCAAGAATCTAAAGATTTGTCGCTTGCGAAGATGATCGTCGTCATCTCCGTGGGAGCCGTTGTCGCGTAGGAGCTCGATGAAGAATCCGGTCATGGTTGTGTAGGGCCGTTTATGTGGATGGAGTTGCCGCCTCATTCGTTGGTGAGCCCGTCGGGGATGTCATGTGCTCCTGTGCGTGGAGGTGTCCGTGTGTCTGTTGGAGACGTCGTCATGCTGCCCGTTAGCTTCGAGTTGGTTATCTGCTGGAGCACCATCAAGGCTTGAAGCTTGGAGACGAGGCGTTGCAGTAGAAGCTATGCTGTGCAAATGGAGGCCGTCCATCGGGATGGAGCGCCAGGCTGCAGAAGAGCTGGACGTGAGCGAGCTGGTCAGGACTAAACCAACGAAGATGGAGAGCTCGTTGGCGGCTGAAGTTCATGGAGTGGTTGGTGAGCCGGTTGGAGGCGCTTGCTGTCTCTGCTCGATTGCGCCCGCGTTGGATGAGGCTGGTCGACCGGTGCTTAGGTCCGTGAGGTTGGGTTGTTAGAGGCCACGACTGGGAGCATGTGTTGTTGTATCTAGGAGGCTGGAGTGGCTAGTTGCTTGTTGACATTCGGGATGTAGAGGCGGTGGAGATGGACCGTAGGTAGAATCATTTGTTGGCCTCGTAGTTCCCGTGGTGGCAACAGCATGGCCATGGATGGCTATGGCTTGGGCTTTAGAGTTGCTAGAGCAGCAGTCGAAGTTGATGAAGGTGCTCGTTGCTGCATTAATGAAATCGTTGCCTTGTCTCGCTTTGAAGCAGGTAGCTCCGTTGCTAGGCTGTTGTCAATTGGAGGAGCTGCTGGGAGGCATCGCTGAGATCTGCGTGAGCGCTTGTCTGAGCTGGAGGTGTCGCCTGCAGTCAATAGACCTCGGGTGTTGATGAGCCGGTTGGAGGATCCTTTCAAGTCGACCACCTGCTATGATTTTGGAGAGGCGCCGCAAGGGGGTGTTGAAGAAGGAGGCCTGTGAGCTGCGTGTCGATTCAAGCTGTAGTTCATTGCATGCGCTCACGTTGGAGTCACCCCCGTTGAAGGTCGAGGCTCAGAGATGTTGAAGCGGCGAAGTGTTGGTGGCTGATTGGATGTCTGCATGCAGTCCGTTCATTGGCGCAAGCGTCTTTGAATTGGAGCCTAAGGTCGCTTTGTTGATGGTCGAAGACATGAACCAAAACCAAGAAAGGAATCAAACCTTCACTAACCCATGAACTGTCTCTCAAAATGGAGTCAAGAACCTAACTCTTTCTTCACAGTCAACACTCAATTTGCCAAAGAAACCCATGGGCTTTCAAAACACCATAACTAGAGCGTCGAATATCAGATCTGGGAGCTTTCTGAAGCAAAATGAAGAGCGAAAATAGCTCTAACGAAGAGTGGGAGAAGTCATGACGATGCCTCAAGGGCTTAACTCTCTCTCAAACGAAAAATCTCTCTCAATGGAAGATGCCTCGCAGAAGGAGGGCTTGACACTCATGAAGGGAGTGGGAGCACCTGGTGCCAGAAGCGACTCCATGATGGCAACTAGAGGCATTGTTGAGAGTTCGTGTGGCGATCGTCTTGTGCGTTGGAGGTTATGCAACGTGTTGTTGAAGACACGTCGACGGCTGGCTATATGGAAGGTGCTATGTTGCTAGAAGGCATTGTGCATGGGCGAGTTCTAGAGGTAGGGCCGATCGTTGAAGTCTTGGACGCGGAGGGTGTCGCTACTCTATTGGCTAGTCAACCGTGGAGGCTTGCTTGCCTACCTACGTGCTCGTTGAGCATGTGTTGCTTAGAGGTCGTTGAAGATGAGGCATGGAGGCTTTGCTCATTTGAGAGTGTTGTTGCAAACCTTTGTGGCATTGTTGGTATGGTAGTTGTTTGTGGGGGTTGTTAAAGTGCGTTGAATGTGCAATCGATTGATGTTGTGTGTCTCGTTGCCATGGTATTATTGCATTCGAGCTGTGTTGTAGAGGCTATTGTTGGTAGTAGTGCTATGAAGGACTTAGAGCTACCTTGCTTGAGCTCACTTGTGGAGGTCTGCCTCTCCCTTCTTTTTTTTTACTAATGTGTCTGGGCCTTGTTTAGTGTATTTGAACTGCTACTACTTGGAGCTTGCTAAGTCATTTAAGCTTGCTGCTTGCTGTAAGTCGGCCTTGCTTCTTTGCTTGCAACTGCCTTAGTTGCTTGCAGTAGTTGAGTCTTACTGAAGCATAAGAATAGTTCCTTCCAGTGTCAAACAAGAAGGATTGGGACCAGAACAACTTCGAGGAGATTGGAGGCTCTGAGACAACCTTAGAGGAAACCTTACAGAAATCCCCAAAACTCTGAACTCATGAAATTGCTCAAAGAAAGATGAGCACTAAAATGAACGTAACTCTCTCTCCATAGCTCGGAATGGCGAGCTTTTTGAAGTAGATCGAAGATGAGAAGATGCTCTACAAGATGAGCTTGAGAAGTAATGAAGGTGCATCACGGGGAGGGCTTGTCATCTTAGCTAAAGCAAGAGCTTAACTCTCTCTCAATGGAAAGTCTCTCTCACGAAGATCTCATAAAGAGTGGAGATGAAGGATGCCTCGCGAAAGGAGGGCTTGACATTCATGAAGGGAGCGGGAGCACCATGGCTTTGATGCCATGATGAAGTGGAGAGAGAGAGAGAGAGGAGTGCACACGATATAGCTACCTCTACACTATGTTGTATTGAGCATGAACATGAATAGATACATGAGTACTCACCCCTTAGGATTAGGGTTAAGGTTTATCCCTAATGCCCTATAGGTACGGTGCAATTTACACCATCCTCAACAGTACTCATTGTATAGGCTTCCGCTACGTAGTCACTGTGCTCACACATGCACATACTACTATGATTCTTTTCAGTTTTGGATGCTATCATATGCACCAAACGAAATCCACAAAGAGGTCTTGTACATGCATCCTCTACTTACCTAATGCAAGTTAAGGGGGGTATTGAGGATAGTGTAAATTGCACTATCTAGATAGGGTTCATAGGGCAAAGCCTAACCCTAACCATAACCCCAAGGGGTTGCCTAACCATAACCCCAAGGGGTTGTCAAGGGGTACCCCTTGGGGTTATGGTTAGGCAATCCCTTGGGGTTATGGTTAGACAACCCCTTGGGGTTATGGTTAGGGTTAGGCTTTGCCCTATGAACCCTATCTATATTCATCAAGGATAGAGAGAATGGAGAGGCTATGTCCCCTCAATTATTGGAAGCAAGTAGGACACGCTTATGGGATGAAGGTCATCGACTAGCTTTTGAATGTAAGATGTTGGGTAATGTGCTTGTTCGTGGGATTGCAAAATGATCGCAACACCTTTACAGGTTATTTGATTACTTTAAACACTGCTTTTATTATGATTCAATATGATTTTCTCATCAGTCTACCTGTGCCCATATGGTTTCTATTGCTAAGGACATTCATGAACCCTGGGATGCGGTCATTGACATATTTGTTAGTACTGGTGAACTTGGCTGAGAGTCTGGTAAGAAGCATTGATAATTGAAGATCAGTCGGTAAAGTAGTTTTCTCACTTGGTCCTATAGCAATCTCTTGGCAAAGTAAGAAGCAGCCTTTTGTTGCATTGTCTTTAATGGAGGCTAGATATAGAGTTGCAACAAACACAACTTGTGAAAAAATGCAGTTCAAAGGCTACTCTTAGAATTTTAGTTACTCTTAAATGATCACAATTTCCCTCCAATTTTTGGAGCTGTACTCATAATAGCATCAATTTTGTAGGTTTTGCTATTTATTTATCTCACCTCCACCCTAATCTTGCAAGATGCAATTCAAGAAGGGGTGTTGAGAATGTAAATCACACTATAATGCATTACAGGCAATGCATACCAAAAAGTGTAGAAATGGACTATCCTAGGCTCTAAGGATTGGTGTAAAGAGCCTCATAGGGTTCATAAGTAGGATTATGTGTATAACCCTTTATGTCATATTTTTTCGATAGAGGGGTGTATCTTGTATAGTATCCTAGACTTGTCATGCCTCCTCTTCTCTCCCATTGCATTCTTGGTGCCAAATGGCCCCTACATAAATGGTAGTTGGCCTCACCAATGAATCAAACGAGAGGGATTGCCTATGTATGTTAGTAAAACATGCACAAAAGCATTGCCTCTCAAGAAAAAATTGGCGATGTAGACCCTTTATTCAACCTCATGCTCTTGGTTGAACTCATGCTACAAGGGATTCATCAAAACAATGAGGTAGGTATTGGATTTTAGATTTATATGTAGTACTCTTCAAGGAGGAGAAACCTTTCAACCGTGCATAGGCAATTTTGAAGAACATGAAATTTTAAAAATAGATTCATATGTTCCTCACAAAATGACTAAAATGTCTAGGTGGGCTTCTTGGATGATGCTTCGTAATAGCAATTACACTTCAAGTACATATTATAAACATTCACAACCAATAAGCATTAGCCTGTAGATGCTTGCTCGACTCACCTTGGACCATCGAGGATTCACAACATCCTATCGCTAGGCATCCATACGGTACACCTCATGAATTAGTACCAATCATGCAGTTTGCACCCATGGAATCCCGCTTGCTGGCAGTGTTGCACCATACTTATGAAACAAAATCCATTTTGGTAGGACATTTAAAAACTTCCACATCGAAAAGTACTTGCTCTTAAATGATGAAACTGGAGTTTAAACTACCAGGTGAAATGCAAATCAAATGATTATGGAAATTCAATCTCGATCAAAACAATAACATTCACACATACATCATCAACATGTAATGTAAAGAATCATTCAGGAGTGCCAGAGACCTTGTTGAAGCTGGTACTTGCCAAGCCACCTTTTGTACCTTAGCCAATGTTGGATAATGTTTAAAGGTGTACATGATGTATATTGGAACATACATTTAGCTAAGCCTGCAACAAGTCAACATTTTGGGTCTCGCCATTGACAGCATTTGCTATACCCCCTCACCACTTACGCTTTCTTTTTGGTCACAAGCACTCCTCCCTCAAAGCGCGCTCTCAGTTTCGTTTCTCATTCTTCTTGTTCTAATCTGCCTAACTCTGCCACTCCTACTAATGCTACTACTTGTTTGCCTTCTTCCTCTTTCACGCCACACTCTACCTTCTCTCCATTTGCTCATCTTCTTGCAGGGAGGGGAGCACAGGGAGAAAGAAGACCAGATGAGAGAGAGAGAGAGAGAGAGAGAGAGAGAGAGAGAGAGAGGGAGGGGGAACACAGGGAGAAAGAAGCCCAGATGAGAGAGAGAGAGAGAGAGAGAGAGAGAGAGAGAATATTTCCATCCATGCCACTGTATCAGCATCCATTATTACTCCACGCTGCCTCCTGTGAGTGCTTCAAAATTCAGAAATGATCGATTCTATGTTCATTTCTTGATATTAAAGTTTTTAACATTCAAAAGAAATTGTCAATACTCCTGAGAATAAATGTATGAGCACATGCATGTCCGCTTGTGCAGAGTACTGCATTCTGTTAAAAGAGTTATGTTACTCAATAATAGAGATGCTGCTTCTCATGACTTGCTTCCTTAAGCAAAGTATGAAATTCTTGAGTTATGCTGTGAAGTGACCCTTCCAGCGTAAGTAGCCCAGGATAACAAAGAAAAGTATTGTGGACATAGCTACAAGACTTGTGACTATCGGTGTGAAAATACCTTGTATATTGTACAATGGGCATGGAATGTTTATTGACAGTGCTCCACAACTTGCTGATACTATAGCAACAGTAAATGCCAGAATACCCAATGTAAGATGCAGCTGGATAAGTTCATTACGCTGATTGTCAAGTTGAATATTAACGTAGTCCTCTGTGTCATCAATGTACTCTCGAACCTGCATTTGAGTAACTCTATTTTAAACAATATCCTGTGACTAAAATAGTAATTATATCAGAAACAAATGACACTTTGAAAATGCCACAAGAGACAGTAAAACGGCAACTGCTATGCATGTCGCTTCTTATGCTCTCAGATTGAACTACATATTCACTAGTATATATCAACGCCACATACTGAAAGTATTGAATTGCAGGTAGCAATCCAGACTAACCGTGAGAATCTTGTTCCGAGTTCCATCAATTTGCATGAAGTATGCCTCCAACAACATCTCCAGCTCCTCTACATTGTGATCATCTGCGGTATTTCTGGTACTAACATTACTAGACCGACGAGAGCTCAGGCGTGAAAGTCCAGAAGAGACGACAGGACTTGCAATCGAATCTGAATCTCCCTGCTGACTGAGAAGGTACTTTCGCGTTAGATACAAATGAGCCATATCCTCATCATCATCCAGAAGATGCTCCATTTCATCTCTTACCTGTCATTTAGAAAGAAGGTGCTTCAGAAAGATTGGTACACTGCATTGCACCTAAAATTATTCATGTTGCAAATCCATCAATGGATGTAAAGAAAAAGAAAAGCAATTACCATACCTTCTGGACGCGTGCAAGAAGACGCGTGAGATCACTTTTGAGACTTCGGACATGCTCCAAATTACTGGTGCTCACATTCCGAGTTAGGGCATCCAAAGTAGGATATGCACTTTGCTCAAGCTCTGCAACTTTTGTATCTAAAAAACCGCAGACAACCTCAAGAGCTACCTCCAGCACTTTGAACTCGAATGGAAGTTCGTCTTGTGATACATCCACAAAATTTGAGGGCAGCAGTTGATCACTGTGATGTGCAGTTGGCAGATCCCCAAGTTCTGTGTCTTGTGCGACCCCTTTCTTATCTGTCTTGATATTTTCATGGGTCTTTTGGCACAAAAGTTGTTCCTTAAGTTGATCAATAAACGGAAGGATAGCAGTATTTGTGGGATCAAGAATTAGGACCTCTTGTGAAGTGACAAGAGCCTTAATGAACTCCAAATTGACCACCATAGCTTTATCCCTTGCTGTAAAAGGTACAAGAGGATAAATTGTTTATATTTTTTCAAAACAAATTAAAAGTCCCCCAGACAAGAGTTTTTCTGCTTCTTTCCACATTAAAAAAAGCTCCAACAGATGATAACAATTCCTGGTCCTCATCAAATAATCACTACACAGCAAATTCAATTTGCAATAAACAGCGTTCAAGTCATCAATAACAAAGTTTCAAAGTTTAGAGAGATATATGTCGAACTAGCTACTACATGTCGAACTGTCCCAAGATAAAGATCTATGCCTCTCAGCCACCCAACTTCCATAACTAGCCACACTATGTCAAAGCAAGGACATAACATTCTCTCCCCTTCTTTAGATAAGTTTACGAGATAAAATTGGGAAGATTACCTTCCTTAGCTGGAAATCCCTTATAATAGCACTAAGTGTTCAACAATCCAAAACAATCCATTCATGTTGATGTACGGATACCAGCCTAGAGCCCCTTGAATAGTTAGCTTATAGAATGTCAAGATGAGACTTGTTTCTGATTGGTTGCAATAGCAACAAGATATGTTACAACTAGGAAGGGAAAGCATAGAAGTGCTCAAGTTAGAGCACAATTTTATGCTAATCAAAAGCAGACACCTCGAGTTTTCTCAAAAGGTCAGCAGGTTTACTTGAGAATCCAAAAAGATTCTCAAGTAACGCGCACTGGGCCTGTGTACAAGGTATCTCATTGCTATTGTGGCCCATCTTTTATCCTTAGAAAGAGCAATGAAGTTGCAATTACTTGATGGAGTTTGGGTACATCCAGTCATTCATTCCAGCAGATTGAAAGAGGATTTGGGTGCTGGGGATGTTAGACTGCATCAGGGAGACATAAGCTCACAACTGAGCGCTCTCTCTATGCTTTTGCTCTTTCTCTCAATCTCTCTCTCACTCCCTCTCTCTGCACAGCTTTGGGGCCCAGAACCCAAACAGGCTCGAACCCCCCTGAAGGTATTTTGATTTCAGTAAAAGAGAGTACAAAAGTTCTTATTTTTATTTTTATTTCACTCCCTCTCTCTCTCTCCCTCTCTTTGCACAGCATTAGGGCCCAAAACCCAAACAAGCTAAGGTATTTTTATTTCAGCAAAAGAGAGTACAAGAGTTCTCAGCTCCCAGGCTGCTGTTAGAAAATGTTTGTGATTCAGATTACAAAGGAGATCTCGTCTCCATAGGTGGCACCATGCCAAGTGTCTAATTCTTGGCCTACTTCTAAACCCATGTCTATGGGTAGAGTCTCTTAGGGTCTTACAACACCCATGGTGGAGAAGTTCTTCTTTAACTCCTTAAAACTAGGACATTTTAGCCCTTTTTGTGCAACCATTTAATGAAATACATTACCGAAGGACCCATTAAATATTAGCTTTGGCATGCAAAAATAATGCGCTAGACTAATCCTAGTCTTGTGGGCGTCCCCACCAAGCAAACATGTGCACATATACAATTAATTCTCTGGTTAACCGAGGTCAACCCTCTTTCATTGTAATTAAAGGGCTTTGAATGAAGTCAAGGGTCCTTTAATGATGATCAAATCTCTCCGACCACAATCGGAATAACCTAGTTGACCAATGTCGACCCTCCTTGGCTGAAGCCAATCCTCGCTGACTGAAGTCAACACTCTTTGACCATAGCCAGCTCTGTGGTTCTCTGATTAACTACAGTTAACCATCTTGGCATAAACCAAGTCTCCCTGGCCAAGGTTAGGCTTAACCGGGGTTAAGTATCTTTGATCGAAGTCCATACTTTGACCAATTAGAAAATAACTCTTTGAACATAATTAAATAAATGGGAAACTCTATAATTATGGCTGAAGTAAAGATCCATCTTGAGCTGTCCATCCAATCGCCCCCATGAGATGGTGTACAAGACTGAATGATGTGTAAGAAAAAATATTTCCAAGGCTCCTGTCCATGCATCAATCCTCTCACTACAAACGTGCAGAGCAAGGCCATACGCTGCAAGTTCGGATCAATAATATTGAGACCTCCTTCCCCTGTGGGGAGAATGAGGGTCTCCCAAGCCACCCTAGCTACAACATCTGAGGTGCCATCTAACCCAATCCATAGGAAGTTCCTGATAGGTCTCATGAGCTCAAAGATACAATCTCTAGATCTACACCAACATGAGCAAACGAACTAGGCAATAGTCAATAATACCTAGTTCACAACCACTACTCTAGATGAGCTGTATATCTTTATGCATAGACGGGCAATAAAAATACCTCTCTAAAGCTTGAGTGGTAGCTGCAATTCTTCTATGCCTAGCATATAGAGGTGCATGGCATTCCTCCAGAATCTTTTGCCTCATGTCTCAGGTGATGCATAGGCAGTCATCCTACATTAAATAGCCATGCTTCATGGAATACTGACTTGTCGAATGCCCCTCTTGCATTTGCTACATAATCTCTCCAAAGTCTGGATCAGTGGCATAGTACTCCCTCATTTCTTCAAGATCCCTGCGATAGGAAATAGTCACATTATTGACCTGGGGTTTTCGAGATAAAGCATCAGCCACTCTATTTGAGCTCCCCATGTAGGGACAATCTGAAAATGATACATCAATAGCATATTTGCCCATTTCATGCTTAGTCTATGTTAGGAAGCATCTTAGACTTTGGTGGTCAGTCTTTACAGTAAAATCTGCACCCAAGAGGTAGTGCTTCCATGTATTAATGGCATGAATCACATCTAGTAACTCTTTCTCGTAGATTCCCAAATGTCTTTCAACATCCCGTAGTCTCCGGCTTTCATAAGCAACTACATGACCAGCTCTGAAAGAGTCCTCGCATGATAGAAACCAACCAAGTCTATCCTGGCGGCTCTAAAAGAGTCGTGGCAGAATAGAAACCAACCAAGTCCGTCTTGGCAGCTCTAAAAGAGTCCTAGCAAGATAGAAACCAACCATGTTTGTCCTGGCAGCTCTAAAAGAGTCATAACAGGGTGGAAACCAGCAAAACAACCAACCCTGGCTGTTCTTGGCACATGGTAACAAGGCAAAAGCTCCTGAAGGTTCAATTCCCTAGTGTCTAGCTCACATGCAACACAGAACCAGAAATTGGCCTAGAAAAGTAGACGAAATTAATTAGGAGCACTCTTAGCTGAAGGTGAAGCCTTTCTAGCAATACCTGGCAGCTCACAGTGGATGGCGAATCTTCCTAGCTGCACTAGGCAGCCCTGCTACAGATTGTGAATCACCCTGGCTGCTCCTGTCTGAAAAAGAAATTCCCTGGCAGGTCCTGACTGAAAATAAAATTCCCTGGCAGGTCCCTAACTGAAAAATGAAGTTCTCTGGTAGGTCTTGACTGAAAACAATTTCTTCTAGAGGCTCCCTGGGACAAAAACGAATTGTTTTGGAGGCTCCTAGCACAAAATGAATTCGTTTAGGAGCTTCTGGTAGCCCTGGTAGCTCTCAAACAACACGTGGCCTGCTCTGGGAATAAAAAATCAGCAAGACGATTTGTTAGAACAGCCTTGGGGCACTTTCCCATCCTGTGACCTGTCTCTCTCTGTCTTTCTGTGGTCAGCCTTGAAAGCAAATTTCGACTTTTTTCCTTGTTTTCCAAGCCAGCTTGCCAAACGTGGCCCCTGGAGCTCTTTTTAGTTGTGGGATTTTTACCCCTCTCTTGCCCTTTAGCTCCTTGCCCAGGCCCATGGAATTAATACATTGAGTTGCACCTTTTTCAAGTAAAAACAACAAATGACCTAGGATATTCACCCGCAAATTCCTACCATCAAGAAATTCACATTCTAGTGACATAGCCCCTCTTGAGAAATTGCAAACGTCCCCGTTTGCACCGAACTTTTTGCTTTGTTCCATCGGAACCTACAGCAAAAGTCTCAAAGCAAGTAGAAGCTCAAACCCTCAGTTAGTTCAAAAACACAACCAAGCATCCTTCCACAAACAACAAATATACATGCTCAAATAGACAAGATGCTGCATATAGCCATCCCGTAGGACCCACATAGATGAGTTATCCTCTCATGGACATCCTATAGGAACCAAAGCATTACGTACATCAAGAGCATATGCAAGCACTCAATGCATGCAAACAAGCACTTCCCAAGATGATTTACCCACTTTATGGCCATCCATCTAGACCCACAACTTTTGGTACATCATGAGTATAAAAGAGTAATCCATGCATGCAAACATACATCCCATGCATTCTTTCCAAAAATGTTCCTCTCAAATGATCATTTACTCATATCCTCTTATGGTGGGTCCCGAAGGTCCATAATCTGTGGTACATAAGGAACAAAGCACAAAAAACTTCACAATCCAAAATATAGAGATTCACCGAAAGTGAACCGACAACTTTGGCATCAAGTGCCATCACAATTATGGGGCTTAGCAAACCATATCCAAACATGAAACCATCTCAACAATTTGGCAAACTCTCCCATTTTCTTAAACGTCCTTGTATATTCAAGATTACAAAATAAGCAAGATATGCATGCAATATATGTTTTGGAAGAGCTACAAGTAACCAACTCATATACCATGCACAGATAATATGATAGTAACTAGTACACTTATCTAGAAGTTCCGCGGCAGATATACTGTCAGCAAGCAGTACCTCGGGTGAATCAATAATGTCACCAAGCAGATTCTAGATATCCGAAGTGTTTTGTACCAAAGGAGTGGAGGTGCTACCTCCCCTCTTGAGCATCAAAAAATGCTCCAGACCAACACTCTACTGAGCTTGAAAGACACGACCGGAGTTGGCTCAAACTAAAAAGTAGAGTTGCATCAACTGAGGTGAATCTGCCACTCTACCCTCCTCCATCCACATCAGATCCAAATAGCACGAGGAAACTCTAGCACTATGTGCCAAAAACTTTTCTTGAATCAAGATCTCGTCTTGTTCCTCTGTCTCTGGCTGTTCCTCATAAGGCATATACTTTGGCACATCGTGTGCTTTCATTGCACAACATATTGGCTGAATTCTCTTAGCAACCACAGGCCTCACCTCTTAAGAGATATGGTGATATCCCTAATCCTAGCATCATCCAAAACAAACGCAAGTCTCACCCCCTTGAGAAAGTGGTGATGTCCCGGCAACGGAATCACCAAAACTGGCCTTTAGGAACACAAAAGGGTGGTGAACAATTATTAACCTGCAAATACCATAATTTCATCCACTTAGAGAATTATTACAGCCAACCAGAAATTAATAAATAATAACAGAATAAACACAAGGAGCTGAACTGCCTCTGTTGTGAAGCCGGACACCAGATTGGCCCTAAAACTTAGCAGCCCTCTCGGTATTTCTTTATCTTTATTCAGATGGCAATCACATCACAGCAAAAGCACTCTTTTGCAACTGTCCAGAACCAGCCAACTGAACATTCAGTTCACAGGCACTTCCGTCCTGCTATGCAATCAGTTCATGACTCAAATAGGCATCGCAGCCCAATGCAAAATTCCATGGCAACCCTTATCAAGCATCTGGGTATTCAATTCTAACCTGGCAGCTCCAAAGGAGTCCTGGCAGGACAGAAACCAACTAAGTTTGTCCTGGCAACTCTAAAATAGTCCTGGCAGGATGGAAACCAACCAAGTGTTGGAAAGGTCACCTCCCCATCTGTAAGCCCCCAAATGAGGAGAGCGTGGGGGAGGGAGACCTAGGGAAGGATGTGCCCAAGAGAGAAAAAGGAAAGTACTTGGACGCATCAAAGTGGCTGCAACACATGGCGTCGAGACCATGGCAAATGGCGATGCATACATGGCATAGATCTGGCCTGGAAGAGACATATCTGGAGCAGCACGAGATGGCGGGGTATCCCGGTGTACAGGCGCCTACATGGCAAGCTATCTAGCAAGGTGTGTGGGTAGGCACATGGCCTGCAACATACCCTAAAGATGGCGCAGGAATATGGGGGGACAGATCAGCAAACAGGTCGGCCAACAGTAGAGCTGGTTGGGGCTGGTTGAGCCAGCCAACCAGGCTTTGGTTAGGCTGGTCAAGAGGGCTGGGTCCCTGCATGGAACAAAGGCTGAAAAGGGCCTAGTGAAGTCCCTTAAATAGGGCCCTGGTTGGGCTGGTAGGGACAGCCAACCAGGTTGGTTTTCAGCCAGACTGAGTTGGCCAAAATAGGGCTGACCAGTCGGTATTTTTGCCAGGCCTCAGGGCCTATAAAAGGAGAGGCTCAGGCCTCATTTCAACATCCAGCAGCCAGCAATCCAGGAGGCAGAAAGGAGCAGCAGGAAGCCACACTCTGGGCCTATATCCAGGAGGTGAGAGGGTGCTTGAAGGGCTGCAGACTTAGCCAGGAAGGGCTGGACCTTGGCTGTCTTCTAGGGCAGCAAGGTGCTGAGATCATAATCCAACATCCAGCAGAAAGTGGAGCAGACAGGAGCAGCCTAGAGGCATTCCCTTTGGCCTCATCTTGGAGGTAAAGGAGAGTTGGAGTGCTGCAGACTGAGTTCCCTAAGGGCTGGGACCTTGGCTGTCTTCTAGGGCAGCAAGGTGTTGTGATCATCATACCTTCTGGAGCAGCCATTCACAAGCAGGTTGGAGCAGTGGAACAGGGACCTGTGTGCTGCAGACAAAGCTTGGCAGGGGCTGCCCACCTAGGCTGATTCACAGGCAGTAAGGTGGAGAAGAACACACTGGACGGAAAGTCTATAGATGCTCGAGGTGGAGCACGCGGACTCGAGTCTAGAGATAGCCAGCAGATTGGAGAAGGACCTTGTGGTTAGATCAGAGGACCACACCATTGGTGGGACTCTGGATCTATCTCTTTTGTATTGTGTCCATAGTTTTGGACGGAAATATATAAGTTTTGGTGTCTTCTATATCTGGCTGGTTCATTGTCTATTTGATGAGTTTGCACACCTATTTTTTTTTTTTTCCATGAAAAAGACTTCTATTAAGTAAGAACAAAAACCCGCGAGAGCAAGCTCAAAGCGGAATACATCATGAAATCATGAGGATAATAAAAAACCCCCTCAGAGTGAGGTGGAAAGAAACCAAGGCTGAGGCTGAAAGTGCCATCTCAACCCTGTAGTAGATTCAGAGAAGAAAGGAGAATCCTTCCATTCCCTGAAGAAAGAAGCCCTCCTAGCTGAGGCTGCACGGGAGTCCCCCTGCATACCCGTCCATACGGCCATCAGAGTGTGTACGATGTCTGTCCAGATACTAGCCAATGTGTGCGAGGGATGAACCTGAGTACCCTCCATAGCCTCTGTGCATCTGGATCTCCAAATATGCCAGGCTGCTATGCTCGCTATAATCTCCCAAGAAGTATCCACAGAGGCATGTACAGCTGTAAAAGGACGGTGTGTAACCACATCCAACGAGCAGAGCTCAACCCGATGATGTCGAACCGAAATGGCCCGGGAGGAGTCAAGTCCCTCATAGAAAACCTGAGGTCCTGTAAGAGAAAGCCAAGCCACCGAGCCCCAAGTCATAAAGAGTGGGGAATGGGCAAAGTGACTGAAGATCCTGGCTATCCCCATCCAAATCAATCTCGCCTGTCTGCAATCCCATAAGCAATGCTGAATAGACTCCGAAGCAGAAAGGCAACGAGGGCAAGTAGGGTCGGCTCCGAATCTGGACCTCCAAAGGTTCACTGCAATCCCTCCATGAATAGAAAGCCAAAAGAAGATAGTGATCTTTCTATTCCTGTGGGATTTCCAGAGCCTCCTCCAGAAGTACCTCTGCTGATCCGCAGTAATACCAAAAGTCTCCCAATGAGGAACTCTGGAGGGTCTCCAACCTCTACTACTGAGCTGAAATCTCCTGGCATTACTGACCGTGTAACGAAAGAAGGGGATGGTCTTCTCTCGATGCCCCGCGTCAATCCACTCCCACTCTCCGGGGTCCCACTGTAAATACCTGATGGGAACTCCTCCATAGAGTCAAAGTCTCCAAGACCCGGTGGAGAGTAACTGGGGGTCAGGGTCTAAGAACCACTCTGAATCTGATCCCTGCATCAAAAGGCCTACGACCCTGATAGGCTGAAAAGCAGACTCAAGCAATATATCATCTGTAGATCTGAGCAATCTGCCACCATCCTGGACACTGAAAACCAAAGCATCCTCCTGTGCACCTCGGAAGGCTAAGACCTGAAGTGGAACCCCGCCTCTCGAGAAAGTACCTGCCCAAGTGGAGGTAGCGAGAGGCATATCATCTGTGTCTATCCAAGCCTCTGGAAGGGCTGACTCAATCTGCAAGATCCTCCCTGCACTCCCTCTGAGATGTCCTGTCAACCCTGACTTGGTTTCCTCTGGAAGCCTACGGAAGGCTTTCCAAGATCCCAAAGAAGAAGCAGGTCCCCTCTCCCACCTGGCCCACTGCATGTAGAGTGAGGCACCCAGTGGTCTGCCACGATCATCTAAAATACTGTCGTTCCACATGATGGGCTGCCTATCAATCTCTTCCCGGGAGGAAGGAGGAATCCTCCGAAGAGAGCTTCTGAAACTAGCCCAAGCTTTCAGAATGGCAACCATGAGAGGGGATGAAGGTGATCTGAGGTGTGCTGAGGTGAAAATCCATCTAACACTGCTCATCCAGTCTCCTCCTGAGGAAGGTGTGCACCTCTGTATGCTGCTGATGAGAAAGTCCTTCCACGGTTCCTGTCCTGGCATAAGTCCTCGCACCACTATCTTGCAAAGTAAGGCTCTGCACTGTAAATCTGGATCAATAATATTGAGACCCCCATCCTGTGTAGGGAGGATGAGGGTCTCCCAAGCCACTCTGGCTAAGGCATCTGCTGTGCCATCAAGCCCACTCCAGAGAAAGTTCCTGATCGGTCTTCTGAGCTGAATGATGCAGTCCCTAGAACGGCACCAACATGAACAAATAAACCAGGCCGTGGCCAAGAGGACCTGGTTGACCACCACAACTCTAGAGGCAAGATCCAGCTTGGCTGAGCTCCAAAAGAGAAGCTTCCTTCTGATGCTCTCCAACACGGGAGCAAACTGCTGCGCGTGGTAGAAATACCCAAGCCGACCTGGCAGCCCAAATACCTGATAGGCACACCCCTCTGAACCCAAGTGAACCCTATGTCAAGTCCCCAAACTGGAGTGTCCTCATCACTGATCCAAAAGCCATTGGATTTATGCCAATTTATCTACGCCCCTGCCGCCAAGCAAAATAAATCCAATGCTGTCCTGAAAGAAGTCAAAGTCTATGGAGAGGCATCCAAATAAATCGCTGTGTCATCAGCCAACTCACTGTCAAGCAGCTCCTCTTCTCTTCTGATAGGAAGTCTCAGCCCAAAGATGTCAGCTTGAGATCTAACATAGATGCTCATAGCTTCGGCCACGAATAAAAAAAGGAAAGGAGCAAGGGGGCATCCCTGACGGACTGATCTCGAAATCTGAAATCTCTCACCCCTTACCCCACCAATAAGTACCTGGCTATGGGCTGATCTGTACAAAGAGGAAACACCTCTGATCCAAACATCAGTGAATCCAAAGCGTAGTAGGGTGCCCTCCAAAAAACTCCAATCTACTCTGTCATAAGCTTTTTCAAAATCCAACAGTAGAATGGCAAGATTCTGGCCACTCTGCACGGCCCACTCTGAAGCTTCCCAGAAAGAAAAAATGTTATCAAAAATACTTCTGCCATGCACAAATCCCGTCTGAGTGTCGTGGATAAGATCAGGGAGAAGTGGCTGCAATCGGAGGCTGATAGCCTTGGCCAGAATCTTGTAACAAGTCCCCAGAAGTGTGATAGGCCTCCACTGGGACAATAAATTTCTGCTACCTCCTTTTGGGATAAGGTGGATGAGGCCCTCTGTAAGCGATTCAGGCATCTCGCCAGAGTCCCAAATGGCCTGCATGGCTGAAGTAATATAGTCTCCAATCATATCCCAAAATGCAATGAAAAAAGACGGAGTGAGGCCATCTAAACCTGGGCACTTGCCCTTGTGAAGGGCTGAAAGTGCAGTCCTGAACTCTGTGTTGGTGAAAGGTGCGTCAAGTAGAACATGCATATCCGGATTCACCAACACTGGAATACTCTGCCAAATAGCCTGTCTAGCATCCTCTATATCGTGTGTCTCAGGATCAGTAGTAAGGAGGGTGGCATAGAAATCTGAAGCTATGCGTAAGACGTCATCTGGCTCTGTCTGTAAAACCCCATGTGAGTCAATAAGCTGAGATACACTCTCTCTACTATGTCTAGGGCCAAGAGTAGAGAAGAAGTGTTTATTGACTCTACCACCCATCTGAATCCAGAAGGACTCCCGTGCATGAAAGGCATACTCTGCTCTCTGATCAAGCAATAACTGCAAGTGAGCCCTCGCTGCAGCAAGGCGCTCCTGAATCCAAGCATCTGAAGGCCGTTTCTGCTCTTCCCTCTGCAAAGCTGCTAACTGCTGGCGAACACCAATCTCACGTCTGAGAATATCTCGTCTCCTGGTAGAAGCAACTGAGCAGTAAAAGTCGCTAATACCAGAGAGGGCAGCGGCTAAATGTGAAGGATGTGGCTGCCCTCCCTGGACATGAGCAAACCATACCCGTAGGGCTGCCTCTGTAAGGTCCTTCTCTGTGTAAAAGGCATCTGGGATCCTGATGCTGGCAGATCGGCCTCTCAAGTGAGGCTCTGAGATAGCCAGAACAACAGGGAAATGGTCTGAGGTGGAAACCCCCGCAGCAATGCATACCGATCCCCCTCTGTCTAGTGCCCAGTCATCTACATAAAATCTGTCAATGCGTGCATGAATAGGCATCTGTTGCCTCCTGTTCGACCAAGAGAACAGGAGGGACTGTGGCTGAATAAGAAAGGCATCATCACACCAAGTATCTCTGCCACAGAAATGGAAAAGGAAGGCATCCCAAGCTGCTCTCTCCAAAGAGTGAAGTCCGCCTTCTCTACCCCCTTTTTTGTCTGAAGGTAACTCGACCATGTTAAAGTCACCTCCAATCACCCAAGAATCCACAATGGGGGCCCAGGAGAGCAAAGTCTTCCACATAAGGACACGTTCCCCTCTAATGTTGGAGGCATATAGGTTGAGGAAGCCAACCTTACGCCCTCCAATCAAGAGAATAATCCACTGAGCTCTAGAGGGGATAATGACTCCGTGCCCAACAACTAAGGGGAGAACCGACTGCGAAACTGAAATAGAAGTGCCTCCCCTAGTGCCCAATGCAGGCGACCAAAAAGTATGTCCTGAAAGCAACTTGCCTGACTTGGCACAATCTCTATAATCCAGCTTGTGCTCTTGAATAAATAATATATCAATGGGACCCCCAGTAACACCTGGATGAAGCTGATCCCGGATCAGCTGTCTGCGGCGGCGATGTGGGACGCCACCTAGGCCCTGTATGTTCCAACTGATAATCCTCATCGACGGGAGGATGTAGAGTGGAACACCTTACCCGACCTAGTGGCGGAAACAAACCCCTCAACAGGGGAAGACCTCCTGGATGGAGGGAAGGAACCCAGTGGAGGAAAGTCAATAGGGGAAAGAATCCTGGCACCTGAAGAAGAAGCCCTGTCAATAGGAAATCCAACCACTGGCTCCCCAAAGGTAGCGGGCACAAACTCCTCCTCTGGGAAATCTGAACTCTCTGCCAAGGCTGAAAACGAGTTCCTGTGGAGCAATCCAGACACCGGAGTACGAAGGATCCCTTGTGAGGGACGAGGATCAACAGTGTAAGCTATCCCCTTCCCCCTGTCCAAGGGAGGGAGTGAGGAAGGCTCTCTACCCGGTGTCTGTCCAGCCGCGGAAATCTCTCCGTCCTCAAGAGGAACATCTGGCAGTGCTGGATCTAAGGAAGAAGCTGCAACTGGGGAGGAGGTCGAAGCTTCAGCGTCTCGGACTGTGCAAGGTGAGACAGGAAGGACAGCTCGAGGTGAAGCAGAGTCTACTAAGGTACCCTCGTGAACTGAAGGAGGGACCTGCACACGTACTGGAACCCACTGTAAAGCGTCGCGTGTGCCTGAGGGAGGTGGGGGTCGAGGAGCAGGACCTGTACCACCCCCCTGATGAGGCCGAGGAATAGGTACTGGACCTGTACCACCACCTGACTGAGCAGGACCGCCACGTGAAGAATGAGGAGCAGGAGCTGGACCTGTACCACCCCTCTGTCGAGGTCGAGGGGCAAGTGCCGGGTCTAATCTCCCCCCCTGTCCCCCCTGTCGATGCCCTGAGGCGGTAGCTGTACCAGAGGTCTTCTTAGGCCTTTTCTTCTTCCTGGGACAATCCCTGGCAAAGTGTCCCGAGGTCCTGCAAATCCTGCACTGGTCCTGCCTGCCTGAAATCTCCACTCTCTGGCGAAAAAAGGAACCATCCGGGCGCTGTATCATGACGTGGTCCATCTCGAGGTTAGGATCCTTGCAAAGGACCCTAACTCTAGGAACCCCATCAGCCTTGGTTGCCTCTGCTGCAGTCAATGGCAACCCAGGGAGGGGTGGGATCTCAGCAACTACGCCAAAATGCTCCCCAATAACAGAAAGAAGTCGATGGTAAACCTGGGGAAGCCCGGGGAACCTGATGAAGAGCGAGAAGAATTTCTTATCTGCCTCAACTGGGTCGAAACCAAGGTGAAAGGCTTCAAAGAAGATCTTCCTGTGTCCCAGGTGTAAAAGCTCGGCCTTGAGCACAGTGCTCGCAGCCTCTGGAGTGTCAAAAACAACCTGGAAGAAACCTCGTCCCAGAAGGCGAACATCTACCAATCGAGGAGCGAGGTCTGGGGGGAGAGCCGCAAGCATCCAGTCTCTGGCTTGGGATCTGGAAGGGTGAGACCCGAAGATGCGTGCTAACAAAGTGGTAGAGCACTCAATCTCTACATCCTTCCTGAGCTGCTGCAACTCGTCTTTAGAGAAAGTGATAGTTTTCGCGGCCGGTGGAGATGGAGTAGGATTGGCTGACGGGGAATCCATCGCCAATCAAGGTGAGGAGGCCGACTCGAACAGAAAAAAAGGCTCCTTCCGTTCCAAAAAAACTGCGAGGGGCAAGGGAGGGGAAAGGAGGCTAGGAGGAAGCAGGGGGGAAGGGGAGGGAAGGAGGAGAGGGGCTAAGGCTGAGAGGGGAGAGGGGCAAGGAGGGAGGGGAAGGGAGAGGAGAAGAAAGGGAGGAGTGAGAGGAAGAGAGGGGGCGGGAGAGCAAGCAAGAGAGGGGGCGGGAGAGCAAGCAGGGAGGGGGCGGGACAGCAGGGGAGGGGGCGGGACAGCAAGGGGGAGGGGGCGGAGGCAGGGAGAGGGAGCGGAGCAGCAGGGGGGAAGGGGCGGAGGCAGGGGGAGAGGGGGAGCAGCAGGGGGGAGGGGGCGGAGGCAGGGAGAGGGGGCGGAGCAGCAGGGGGGAGGGGACGGAGGCAGGGAGAGGGGGCGGGACAGCAGGGGGCAGGGGGGAGCAGCAGGGGGGAGGGGCGGAGGCAGGGAGAGGGGGCGGAGCAGCAGGGGGGAGGGGACGGAGGCAGGGAGAGGTGGCGGGACAGCAAGGGGGAGGGGGAGGAAGCAGGGAACAGAGGGAGGGAGCGAGGGACAGGCAGGGGGAGGGGGCGGAGCAGCAGGGGGGGAGGGGGGGAAGCAGCAGGGAGGGGCTAGGGACAGGCTGAGGGGAGAGAGAGACGGGCTGAGGGAGGGGGAGCAGCAGCTCACTGACTATGTGTTCTTTGCACACCTATTTGACGCACATGAGTAAAGAAGTTTGTGATTCCACATCCCACACGCACACTGTGTGAGCTCCTGGGCATTGCTATAAGTCTTCCGCTGCGTGTACCCTCTATTGGGTTATTTTCTAACACCAAGTCTATCCTGGCAGCTCTAAAAGAGTCCTGGGAAGATAGAAACCAAGTCTGTCCTGGCAGCTCTGAAAGAGTCTTGGCAAGATAGAAACCAACCAAGTCTATCCTGGCAACTCTAAAAGAGTCCTGGAAGCATAGAAACCAACCAAGTCTGTCATGACAGCTCTAAAAGAGTCCTAGCAGGATAGAAACCAACCATGTCTGTCCTGGCAGCTCAAAAAGAATCCTGGCACGGCAGAGACCAGCAAAACAATCAACCCTGGACAGTAATAAGGCAAAAGCTTCTGAAGGTTCAATTCCCTAGTGTCCAGATCTGGCATGCAACACAAACCCAGAAACTGGCCTGGCAAAGTAGGTGAAATTAATCAAGAGCACTCTTGACTGAAGGTGAATCCTTTCTAGGAATACGTGGCAGCTCACAGTGGATGGCAAATCTTCCTCGCTGCAGAAACTGGCCTGGCAAAGTAGGTGAAATTAATCAGGAGCACTCTTGATTGAAGGTGAATCCTTTCTAGGAATACGTGGCAGCTCATAGCGGATGGTGAATCTTCCTGGCTGCACTAGGCAGCTCTACAACAAATTCAGAATCACACTGGCTGCTTCCTATCTTAAAGAGAATTGCCCTAATACTCTTACTGAAAAGTAAAATTCGAAATTCCCTGGCAGGTCCCGACTGAAAAACAAAATTCCTTGGCAGGTCCCGACTGAAAAACAATTTCTTCTGGAGGCTACCTAGAACAAAAAACGAATTCTTCTGGACGCTCCTGGCAACAAAACGAATTTTTCTAGACAAAAACGAATTCATTTTGGAGCTTTTGGCAGCCCTAGCAGCTCTCAAATAGCACACGGACTGCTATGGTAGTGAAAATTCAGCAAGGCGATTTGTTAGAACAGCCCTGGAGAACTTTCCCAACCTATGAGTTGTCTCTCTTTGCCTTCTGTGGTCCAGAAACCAGCCCTGAAAGTAAATTTCAGCGTTTCTTCTTGCTTTCCAAGCCAGCTAGCCAAACATAGCCCCTAGAGCTATTTTTAGTAGTGGGATTTTTACCACTCTCTTTCCCTTCAGTCCTTGCCTAAGCCCATGGAAATATTACATTAAGTTGGCCCTTTTTCAATTAAAAACAACAAAAGGCCTAGGATATTCACCCGTAAATTCCTACGGCCCAAAAATTCACGTCCTGGTGACAACGAGTGCATCCCAAGGGGCCTTGCTAGGTCTCACTTGACCTAGCCAGAGCTATCTTGAAGTTGCCGTGCAATTCATCCTCTCAGTCAAACTTGTCCTATAGGGCTACCTAACACAGCTGCCCACGAGGCACAAGATCGATCCAATGGACAAGGGCTCTTTTAGGAGGTAGACCCATTGGCAGCGCCTTTGGAAACATGTCTGGATAATTAGATAGAATCTCACATATTACTTTGAGCCTTGGGTGATTCCTCACTCCAAGAGCTTTCACTAATTATGTTTGCTACCTAGGTAGCCAAGGCATAAGATTTAATGGACTGATTTATGTCATAAATATACCGAGCAGTGGGTATTCCATCTGCACAATGCTCACCCAGCGTTGACTCATCAACATGGGCAGCCAAATCCATGGCTGAAGTATTATTACGAGTTAAACAGCTTGCTGCAATCTTATCATGTTTGTTGTTTTCCGGAAACTTATCATTAACATTATCACAGTTGAGACACGCTTCATAGGTGCATTTTGTAGAAAATGTACTTAAATTATTATTAAAAGACAATTCGAAACGTTTGCAAAGCAGTACAAAAATATTCATCATCAACTCATGTAAATTTAAATCGAATTGAGAGGCAATCTTGAGCATAGGTCCCCTAAACCACTTTCCACTAACTTGAAATTTTGTTACATGATTCCTTTAGTCAATATTTATGAAAGAGTTCTTCGCAAAAAACCAATCCATGAAAATCAAAAGTCTACATGATCTAATCTCATAACATGCAATGATAAATCTTCCGAGTAATCCTATCTCCACCTGAAGATCTAGAATTAACTCTTCCCAAGATTTGGTGGCACCATGCGTGAGATTGACGGCCTAGCGATGGTTACTGGAAACCGTGGCGATGTTCAGCTTCTATACAAGAGAAGCGTCAATAAAATTGTGAGTACTGCAACTCCCACATAAGTCGTGAACTGGATACCCCTTTACATATAACCATGCGAATTAAATCATAGGGTCCAAATACATCAACATTAAAATGACATTTCTCACATTTTACATCCGAAGAAAAGACTTCAAGACGAGCAATGGAGAAGGATTACCTAGTGTACATGATTCTATGAAGTGGATAGCCAAGATCCCTTTACCTTTTTCTCAGTTCAAAGGACAAGCGGGTGATATGTGGCCTGGCTTGCCACACTTGAAGCAGAGTCATATGGCTCATGCTTCTTCTTGTGCTGGAGAATCTATGTGAGGCTTCTTCGCAAGAAGGCCTCAACATCTGCTTGTTGTAGTTATCATTTTTTAGGCTTGGTGTTGGAGTTGCCAGCTCAACAATTCTTTCGGTTTTTCTTCTCTTAGGCTTGCCATTTTGTGCAGCCGATGAAAATCGAACTTCCTTGTGTCCATAGGTACTATCATAGATCTTCGCAAAATGGATTGCCTCCTCAAGTGTCAGCAGCTTGTTCCTTCGTATTTAATTTTGATATTCCTTAGGTAAACTATTCACAAAGAACAAGCGCAATGTTTGTTGCTTGAAGTCAAGAACTTTGGAGTAATGTCTATGAAGTCTCCAGGGACTTAGTACCCTTTGACGGATTTTGGAGCTTTCAAAATTATGGTTCTTGCAGGAATTCCTTTGTGAATGCCTCACAAAACTCAGTCCAAGACTTGGGAGCAGAACTTGCCTTTAACTCTCCCCACCACGTGAAAGACTTCCCTTGTCAATAGATCTCAACAAGGGTCAAGCGGGTACCATCTGGATAATCAATGATGGCAAAGTCAGCTCCCCACCTATTTAACTGGGAGCACACTTACTCTGGAGTCCTCTATTTCTTCTCTCCTAAGTAGATCTCAGGAGAAAAGGAGGGCATACCATAGTACTTTTTATGAGCTTCTTGAGTTTGTTGAAAAAGTATGAGCTGTTGCCTAGTATTTTGCATTTGATTGAACAATCTACGAATAACATTTGCATCAATCTGAACAACTGGCATGTGTGGTGGAGCAGAAGGTCGAGCAGTTTGATTGAGCTGAGTTCCATTGTTAGGAATTGGCTCCATGATGAGAAAGAGGTGACGAGAGCAAGATTTGCTGGAAATTGGTGGTGAGAGAGCCATGTAGAGCTGTAGCACTTTGGCTAGAATGAAAGAGGGACGAAAGAGAAATTGTTTGCAGCAGAATGCACTCAATTTGGAATGGTATGGGCAAAGTTATGGCATGGGAAGGACTGGTTGAAATACAGGCTGCTTGGGGGTGTGCAAAGTGTGCAAAAAGCAAGGACATGTGTGGGCTGTATGCAGGGCCCTCAAAGTATCTTTCTAAATCAAACTTTGCCTTGCAAAAAATAAAGTAAAGAACTTTCATTCTAAAGGCATACTTTTTTAGAAAGTACACCCACATACATGCATGCACGTGGACACTTGTCCAATTTAGAGCTCATGTGGCAGTCCACCTTTAGTTTTCATGTCTTTTACGTATGCATGCACACACAATGCTTGCATGACAATATATAAAGTGAAAGTAAAGACTTTTGGCAGTTGCCATTGCTAAAAATACTTTCCAAAAGTAAGTGCACGACACACATGCACCCGTACTGTTCCAAAAAAAAAAGGACTAGCATGCATGTCGTAAGCTCAGGAAATTTTTCACGGATGGCAATGGATGTCCGGAATTGTGCATAATCCTTTCCTAGACCATTCAAGGCCACAGAAACTAAATCATCATCTTCCACTGGTGACCCAATGGAAGAGATGCAATCTTCTTCACCTTCATGTGGTAGTCATTGATGCTCATATTTTTTCTCTGCACATTATGCAACTCTTACTTGAGCTACATTTTCTTGGCTTACATATTTGTGCTGTACATTTTTGTCAAAGTATCCCACGCCTCCTTCGGTGTGCTTGCATCTTGAATATGCACAATCATAGAATCTGAAATGCTGATAGACACCCATTACATAACTTTTCTCTCATGCCATCCTTTGAATGCCTGCAACTCCTGTTGATTGGGAACATTAGGAACAACTGGTTCTTGTTCAACTCCAGTAATGAACTCCTAATAGCCTTTTCCCTTAAGGAAATTCGTCATTCTAAACTTCCATGCTTGGAAGTTGTTCTTGTCAAGCTTTTCAGTGACTATCTATGAAAGAACATTAGACGTCATTACACTACATTGCAAAAATATTATGTCACTCCAAAAAACACAACTTTTGCCTCACAAGGGCAAATCGTCACTAGGAAGTGACAAAATCATTCTTATTGCCTATTGATGCAAAATCATCACTAGGAAGTGACATAATCATTCTTATTGCCTATTGATGCAAAACTGACGAAAGAGGTATTTGACCACACGGTCACTTCCTAGTGACGATTTTGCATCAATAGGCAATAAGACTAATTCTGTCACTCCCAATATCTCTACACATAGGCATATGATGCAATTTCTATGGCAACTTTTCACCAACTTGCAGAACAATGGTCGCACAGCAAAAACAGGGCACTTTTTTGAGTGCCTACGGAAAACTTATGCCACCAAAACAGGCCCCGAAATGGGCTTGAATCAAAAAAATAATGTCACACCGCATATACTACCCTCTCGCCACATCACAAAGGGCATCCCAATCTGAGACAGTGCACGCTCGCACTTTTCGGCTGTGCTACCTACAGAGATTTTCTCCCCAAACTCGAAAAAGGAAAGCAACACTGATCCTCTTACCAAGACACCACGAACTTGGTTTGCTTTCTTGAGCTCCTTACCATGAACCAAGCTTTGATACCATGTGAAGAGAGTGGGAGAGAAGTAAGGAGTCTCACTTGCAGCTTTCTCACATACACAATGGGGGAATCTTTATGGCTGAGTGCTTTTGAGCATTGGATCAGCCAATTTATTTGGAGACCTGATTGGTCTGGACAACACTATATTTTTGGTCATTCGGGTTGCCTATTGCACTATATTGCTCTTTGGTTGTGAGCTATTGTGCCACAGATATGGCATCTACAGCTGGTAGTGCCCTCTTTGATATTGAGAGGTTGGATGGATCAAACTTTCAGTATTGGAAAGAGCAGATTTATGATGTGTTAGTGCAGAAGAGGCAGCATAAGCCCATTCAATGCAAAGGTATCAAGCCTAATAGCATTAAACAGAGTGATTGGGATGACATGGATGAGCAAGCACATGCAGCCTCTGGAAGTCCACAAACAGGCCAAAAGCATCCCAGCCACTAGGTGAATTGCCCAGCAGCCCAGTTTTCTCAATTCGCACCTACCAGCAGGTCTGAACTGCAAATCGGAACAGCATGCGACTGTTCCAGGCTGCTCCAAGCCTCAGAAATCAAGCGCAATCAGCCTCTCTCTACATTGGCAGCCCTGGAACAATAGTGCTCATGTTCCATGCTGTTGTACGACCAGAAATCTGCAGGAAACCACCCTGCCAGGCGCTGTTTTTGCCCAAAATCTGTAGCGAATTCATCTATTCGAAAACACTCTCTATTTGCTGCAAATTCTCCCTTGCTCCTTTCTTGACTTTCCTCTACGCTTGAAAAGTGTACTCACTTGCAAACAATGGCAGGAAAAGAAAAAACGAAATTTGGAATTCCCAACACAGCTCGAACAAAAAACGAAATTCTCAATACAGTTGCCAATTCTCTCTCGCTGCCCAAAACTCCAAGCAAAACCTCAGGATTCAAGTGCCATGAATTCTCTAGTCCATCCTCTAGCACGCAATCACACACAGGGATTTGCAACAAGCAACCAAAACATTAAAAGATCTGGAATCAAGAAGATAGAAATTGCTCTGATATAAAATGAAACAATCCCTAAGGGATCCGAGATCTTCTCTATCGCCATGCTAGCCTGCAAGAATACAAACACATGGACACGTGTGGTATCGGCTATTGCCTCACCACCCAACCATAGATCCCTCATGATCACCCGCCAGCTAGAGGTTAGGCAACCTAGTCTAGGCTACGCATACCATACCACGCAGCTTCATATATGCACCCATATCGTTAGGGAGACAAGCCAGGATGGGCTCTCAATCTAGCTAGGTATTCTTAGGAGGCCCCACTCCCAAGAATGCCCCAAGTGAGAAATGGATCTCTCTTATATAGATATAGGGTATCTTAGGTGTCTCAAGCCTAAGACTCCCCTTCGAGTACCAAAACTATCTTCCAAATCACTAGCCTAGCTATGTCCATGTGTGGACATAATACTTACGAAGAGGGCATCCCTGACAGACTAATCTCCTAATCTGAAAACCTCTCTCCTCTAGCACCTCTGATAAGAACCTAGATGTTGGTTGATTTGTAAAGAGTGACACATCTCTCATCCATGAATCAAAAAAACAAAACGCAACAAGTACACAAACTCAGGCACCCTTTCCTTTCTACCCCCCCCCCAGTAAACCTCAGGATTTAAAAAAGAATGAATTTGGACATAATCTGGGCTGCAAACTATCTGGCCTGCTGCTGTTGTTGCAATTGAGCAACTTGTGCCTGAATCTATTGCACTTGTGCTTGGGCTTGTTGCATCTTGATACATAGCATTCAACTCATAAGACTGGATTTGTATCATCTATTTGTGGTATTGGAGTGTTCTTAGGAAGAGAAGTAGATGGTTCGATAGCAAGACTTGGTCAAAAGCATTTTTAGTTCCTTGCAGTAACCAAAGAACACAATAGGAGATAAGCTTCTCAAACCACAACACAAGCTTTTAGAATAAAAAATTTCATCATGAAGAATAGAGAAGAGGGAGAGAGACAGGTGCTAAACTAATACATAGTACAGTGACCAGCTGCCCAAGCATAGAATAGATTCCAGCTTCGAATTGCAAACAAAAATTCACAAGTAAAGACAGATACATGTCAAATCTGTCCTTCTGTTCTTCTTCAAAGTTTTCACTTCTTCAGAATTTGTGGAGCTTCTTTTGATTATCAAAGAGGTAGCGTTGTTGACTTTGCTCAAAGACGTGAGCACTAAATCAGCTGAAACTCTTCTACATATTCATGGAGCAAGGCATTCGCTGGTTGTATAGTCCCCCACCCTTGTTGTTGCCCTTGTTTTAGAGACTCCCTAGGCAGTGATATGGGTTCTCTATAATCAGGCCGGTTTACAGCCAACACTCTTTCATTGTATTTTCTTCCATGATCAGGGCCACATGGATAGAAAGTTCTCAAGCATTAATAAAAAAATGTTTTCTCTAGGGAAAAAAAGATCAGGTGAAACTAATCTAAAGAAAGCAAGGGAGCTAAGATATGATTTTTGTAGATTTTCAAAAGAGAAACAGTAATAGAAGGAATCAAGACAGCTTGAAATAGGATTCAAGGACTTTGACTAGGATTCTGACAATGTAGACGTCTTTTATAGGCTTGTGAGAGCAAGCAGGACATATGCTAGAGCATAAAGATGCACATGCAGTGGCTAGAAGGGGCTAGACAATGGTGCAGCTGGAAAATAGAAGGGCCTTGTGCAGCTAAAATATGGTGCGCCTTGTGCTAATTCATGACAATGAAGATTTCTTTTCAAGCTTCGAGGCAAGGTTCTGAAATCTTTGTGTGTACATGCCTCATGCAACCTCTTGTTTTCTCTCTTTGGGAACCTTTTCCACATGCTCTTCTGTTCCCATCTCTGGGCAAGGCAACACCCTTGCATTTAGCACTTAAAAGCTGTCAGTCCTTATAGCTGGAAATGTATTAAAATTAGTTGGACATATAAAAGTTTACCTACCTGGGGGGTCGTGCGGGAATTATTCTTGTTATTGAGTGAGGGTTTGTTACCCTAACGCTTTGTTATCCCTCATCGAGGGATAGGCCTGGTTACCTTAAATTTGGCTTGCCTAAGGTGACGGAACCTTGGCATTGATGGTGGAACAAGGAGGGAGCAGGTGGAATATAGCAAGGATGAGAGGTTGATTTTACTATTTTTTTGTGCACTACGGATATGATCAAGAAGGCATGGATTGATTCAAGCTAATCAGCTTGTTTCAATTGCTAGCAAGGGGCTGCAAGATTGGGATGAAATTCCATAGTCATATTTGAAGCTCTAAGTGTTAGAAAAGGTTTCTTCCCCACTTGTGAGCCTCCTCATAGAGCCCCATATCAGAACACCTGGGTAGGTACCCTAGCTGTAGAGGCTGTTATATGCCACTGTTAGGGTTGTGCCAGGAGGGAGTTGTAGATTGGCAGCGACACAGTGGCAGAAGATGTATGTTTGCAGTGAATTTCACAGATAGTTTACAGGCCTGGCAGGGAGCACCAGGCAGGTTGGCAGGTGCCCAGACCAGATGGGTCTGTCATAGATCAGGTCAAGCTCCACATCGACCTGGTCATGTTGGAATGGTCACCTCCCCATCTGTGAGCCCCCAAATGAGGAGTGCATCAGGGGGGGTGAACCATATGTGGAATGGCCTGCCACATGGACAGCATCTTGGCTGTCATGTGGGCAGGAGACTCATCGTGGAGAGGGGGCTGCCACATGGGCAGCACCTCATAGGGAAAGAGCTAAAGGGGCTGCCCCATGGGCTGCCATGTGGGCAGCACAGAAGCCGCCTCAAGGACTGTGTGTACGGGCTGGAACAGGCCCCTAACAGAGGCGCACAGGAGGCCAGACTGAGGCAGCAAAGGCTCACACGTGTGAGTAGTACAGGGTGCCGGAAAGGTGCGCAGCAGAGGCGGGTGTACCAGCAGGAGGGTCGGCCATCTTGGAGGTGTGGGCAGCACAGAAGTGTTGGGGTAAAGGCACTGGCCACCCTTGTAACAGTATTAATCTAGTACTACTAAGTACACTAAGTACACATTGTACTTAGGTACTTAGTGGCCCTAGTCTTATCCATATATACTAGTGTGTGTACTTGGGGAGGTACCACTCATTTTCTTTATCCCCACCAACTGGTGTGTGACTACTGAGAGTGTGTCTCTCTACTCCCTACTCCCTACTCTATCTCCCTCACTCTCTATCAACTGGTATCAGAGCCAACGGGCTCTCTCCCTCTGCTTCCACTCCCATCTCTCCCTAGCCTACCCCTACCGTACGGACAAGTCCGTACGGCCGTACATCGTCCGTACAGCCGTACGGACGGATCGCGATAGCCAGGCCAAGGGCGAGGGCGCGGGTGTGGTAGCGCGGCTTCAGGGCGAGGGCGCGGGCGTCTTAGCTGCGGCGCGATTGCAAGGCGATGGCGCGGGCGGCGTAGCTGGAGCGGCTGCAAGCAAGGCGGGAGTGGTCGGCCGACAGGGCCGACACACCAAGCGACGACCAGCAGGTCGGCCTACAGGGCCGACATAGCGCGCGACGACGACATAGGTCGGCCGACAGGGCCGACACAGCAAGCGACGACCAACAGGTCGGCCAGGGCCAAGCCGGCCGACAGGGGTCGGCCGTACTGCCGAGCCCCGCCAGCCTCTTCCTTCTCTGCCCCGCGTGCCCCCGACCTCTTCTACGCTGCTCTTCGAATAGCAGCATAGGCTTCATTCCGCGCGTGTCTCCCCGTGGCTGAGACAGCTGCACATACGTGTGGTTCTACGAGGTCTCCGGGCAGCGTGCACGTTAATCGTGAAAGGCACATCGCCGTACCAGCCCCCCCCCCCCTTCTTCCGGCTCCTTTTGTGACAGACGAACAGCAGCAACGGCTGCACTCATCTCCGTACAAGTACAGCCAAAAGGCAGGGCACCGCAGCAAAGATATGCAGGTGCTACTGTGGCAGGGCATCACTCAACTCTGAGGCTTAGCTTATGCCGCAAACAGAGTTGAGACAGGTTATTCACTTGGCCAGTGAGGGTTGACACAGTGTATGCATTGTCAGATTTGCAGTGTGTATGCTTGACACTTGGGCAGAGGTTTATGCTTTTGTCAGTGTGTACCCGCACATGCAGTGATTGCAGGCAGTTGCATGATTTCTTTGGAAGATTATGATCCACATTTCACAGGACAAATGCTTTAGCTTGTTGCTGAAAGTACAATCACTTTTGGTACAGATTTGGTCGATTTTGACCAAGTTTGACTTTAGTCAAATTTGGGGCTTTTGTAGTCTGACCGGCAATCTGTCAAGTGGGAGCACTCTACATGCATCAGGCTATCTCGTAAAGCACTACTATGCTTTAAAAGTGCAAATTTGACTTACAGTTTTTTTTTGGTCAAAGGTCAATCTTTTTAATTGGAGGTCAAATCTCTGATTTTCTTCATGCATTCAAAGGGCTTTTGAGCAATCTCACTTCCAAACTGTGAATTCAGTTGGGGGGGAAGTTTCTGGAGCATATGGAGGTCTAAAATCAGAGATCTTCATCCACAATCAGAGATTCACTGTTTTTTGACAGTCCGGGACTGTCAACCAGCAAGTTTGACCAGATTTCACTGTCAAAAAGGTCAAAAAGTACTGCTACTTTTTCAGAAAACAGTTCTGGGATTTTTCTGGAGCACTTTGAAGGAGCTGTACCGCACTTTCGCCAGCAAAAAAGACAGGAACAGATTGCTGTACTGTTTCTGCAACAAGTGGGAGAAAGACTTTCAGTCGGTTTTATGCCACTGAAACAGTACCAAGTTCATTTTCTGATCGTACTTCCGCTGCGGGGGAATTTTCTTGGAGTAACTAGTGCTTAATTGCACGACTACAGGGAGTCAAACTCTATTTTCTTTACCATGAGTTCCAGCAGCGACGTGTCGTCCTTATTTCAGATAAAGAAGCTCGAAGGAGCTAAAAATTACGACATATGGAGGACACAATGCTACAATGTGTTGATGCAGAAGGACCAGTACAAACCTATAAAGGAGAAGGGTGTTAAGCCCTCCAACATTACTGATGAGCAGTGGGAGAAGATGGACGGATTGGCCAGGTCGACCATTATGCTTACAGTTGTTGATTACGCCTTGAGGATACTTATGCCAAGAAAAGTGCCACGGGAAAAGCTTACTGGCTGAAAAAGCTTGTTGGTCTTCAAATGAAGGAGGGGACAGCTATGTCCACTCATATTATTGAGTTTAACAGCATATTCAGCCAGGTGATCAACCAGGGGTTGAAGCTCGATGATGAGCTGAAAGCTACACTCATCTTATGTTCTCTACCTGAGTCATGGGACACATTCAGGACTTCTACCAGCAACTCAAATGTCATTCTGTTATTTGCAGATGTGGAGAGTGCTCTTCTACAGGAAGAGATGAACAGAAAGAACAATGCTATTGGGAAGTCAAATGCTTTGAATGCACGCAGCAGGTCCAAAACACGTGGAAAAGACAGAGAAAGAGAGAGGAGCAAGTCTCGCTCTAAAAGTGATCTTGTCTGCAATTATTGTGGCAAGAAGGGACATATTGAGAAAAAGTGTTTTCAAAAGAAGAATGACCAGAGAGCCAAAGAAGGCAAGGCTCAAGGCAAGTCTAAGGGCAAAGAAAAAGAGGAGCTGAATGTTACTTATGTTAGTGACAGTGACAGTGGACGTGAGATATGTTTCACCTCTTCACTGGAGGCTCATACACTTCATGCTGGTGATGGATCAGATATGTTTTCCTGGATTATAGATTCAGGTGCTTCCTTTCATGTGACATCCTACAGAGATCTGTTTGTCAGATATGCAGGAGGGCAGAAGGGAGTTGTCTTTCTTGGTGATAACCATGCATGTTCTATCATTGGTATAGGTGATGTCAGGCTTGTTCTTGAAAATGGCCAGCAGTTAATGCTTAAAGGGGTCAGGCATGTTCCTGAGGTAAAGAAGAACTTGATTTCCACAGGGTTGTTGGATGATGATGGTTATCATACCACCTTTGGTAATCAGAAATGGAAAATCAGCAAAGGGGCAATGGCTATTGCCAGGGGTCCTAAGGTTGATACTTTGTACTCACTTCATGCTGGACATTGTCCGCATTCTGATGTAAATGCCACCGAGCTGCCAAAGATTTCATTGTGGCATAGCCGGCTTGGCCATATGAGTATTAAGGGAATGGAGCAATTGGCTCATTTTGGTTACTTGCCGAGTCTAAAATATTCAGATTTGCAGAAATGTGAATTTTGTCTCTACGGCCGTCAAGTACAAATACCTCATAAGAGAAGGTCAAATCAGAAATTACAGCTCTTGGAGCTAGTACATACAGATGTGTGTGAGATGCCTACACTCTCTTTAGGAGGTTCAAAGTACATACTGTCATTCATAGATGATGCCACCCGCAAAGTGTGGGTTTACACTCTCAGAAAGAAGAGTGATACGTTCAAGGCTTTCACTAAGTTTGTTGCACTAGTTGAAAATGAGACAGGCAAAAAACTGAAAGCCTTACGATCTGACAATGGTGGAGAGTACTTGTCCAAAGAATTTCAAGAATTCTGTGAGGCAAAGGGTATCCAAAGGGTTTTGTCTGCACCATATGATCCTCCTCAGAATGGTACAGCTGAAAAAATGTTCAGGACCATTCAAGAGAAAGTCAGATCCATGTTGTCACATGCTGCATTGCCCCACACATTTTGGGCTGAAGCTGTAAAGACAGCTGTGCACCTTATTAACAGGTCACCAAACAAGAGACTATGTGGTGGTGTGCCTGAACAAGCATGGACGGGCAAGCCTCCGTCTTACAAACACCTACGGGTCTTTGGTTGTGTCGCGTATGTGCATGTACGCAGGGAGGACAGAACTAAACTGGATCCAAAGTCTCTTAAATGCATATTCCTAGGTTACGGTGACAAAGGTGAGATGGGCTACAGGATTTGGGATCCCAAGAACAGAAAACTTATACGCAGCAATGATGTCGTGTTTGATGAAACCATCATGTTCAAGGAACCTGTTGTACAGCAGGAACCTTTAAAAGTAACTATTGATGATGACAGGCATCATGGGCAACACAGACAGGCTGTAAATCAGCCACAACAGCAGCATAATCAGCCATTAAATGATGCTGCAGCAGATCATAATGGACAGCCAGTTATGGCAGAAAACATCCCAATGGATGAGGCACAGTTAGGTGATCTTCCTGACATGCAAATGCAGCCAGGAATCATGGAACAGCCACCTTATCTGGGTGATGAACAGGCTGGACAGCCAGCTCAAGATGATGGTCTTTGGGTTAGAAGGTCAACCAGACAGACGCGGCAGCCAGAAAGATTTGTTCCAGGCATTGATTATTTGATGCTCACTGATTGTGGAGAGCCTTCATGCTACAAAGAGGCTAGGCAGAGGGCAGACAAGGTTCAATGGGATCTTGCTATGAAGTCTGAAATGGACAGTCTTCACAAGAATGGCACTTGGGAATTGGTACCCTTGCCTACTGGTAAAAAGGTACTGCCATGCAAATGGGTTTATAGACTTAAAGTCACACCTGGTGAAAAGCCAAGGCATAAAGCCAGACTGGTTGCCAAAGGGTTCAAGCAGGAATATGGTGTTGACTTTGAGGAGATATTCTCTCCCGTTGTCAAAATGACAACACTCAGAACTGTATTAGCATTGGTTGCACATGCAGATATGGATTTGGTCCAAATGGATGTCAAAACAGCATTTCTTCATGGTGATTTACATGAAGAAATTTTTATGCAGCAACCAGAGGGTTTTACAGTGAAGGGCAAAGAGAAGCTTGTATGCAGACTGAAGAAAAGTCTTTATGGTCTAAAGCAGGCACCCAGGGAATGGTATCATAAGTTTGATACATTCATGCGAACCCTGGGTTACAGGAGAAGTGACATTGATCACTGCTTATATACCAAGAAAGCTTCAGATGGCAGTTTACTTATCCTCATTTTGTATGTGGATGACATGTTAATTGCTGGAAAATCTCATAAGGAAATGAATGCCTTGAAAAAGAGATTGCACCAGACCTTTGATATGAAGGATCTTGGTGATGCCAACCATATATTGGGTATGCGCATACTTCGGGATAGGGAAAAGCGGTTGCTATACTTGTCTCAGAAGGAATACATTGGCAAGGTCTTGCAGAGATTTCACATGGAGGGGGGGAAGAGTATTGGTACTCCATTACCTCCTTATGTGAAACTCAGTGCTTTGGACAGCCCTCAGACAGATGCTGAGAGAGCTGAGATGTCAAAGATTCCGTATGCATCAGCGTGTGGCAGTCTCATGTATGCTATGGTTGCAACCAGGCCCGATATTGCGTTTGCAGTGGGAGTGGTTAGCAGATACATGGCTAAACCTGGCAAGAAGCATTGGAATGCAGTGAAAGGTGTCATGAGATACCTAAAGGGTACACAGGACTTGTGTATATGTTTCGGCAGTCAAGATGCAAAAGTGCAGGGTTATACAGACTCTGATTATGCCGGTCACCCTGATACCCGGAAGTCTACTACCGGCTATGTTTTCACTTTCACTGGAGGTGCAGTGTCGTGGGTATCTAGAATGCAGCAATGCGTTGCTTTGTCTACTACAGAAGCTGAATATATTGCAGCCACTGAGGCGTGCAAGGAAGCTATATGGCTATCTCGGCTAGTGGCAGATTTGGGCTACTCTAGTGATACTTCATTGTTGCATTGTGACAATCAGAGTGCCATACAGTTGGCACGAAATCCTGTTTTTCATGCAAAGACGAAGCACATCGACATGAAGTATCATTTTATCAGGGAGGTGCTTGAGAACAAGCAACTTCAGCTTGTGAAAGTTCACACTGATGACAATCCAGCAGATCTGTTGACAAAAGGATTGGCTGCTGAGCGGTTTGCACACTGCAGACGGCTTATGGGTATAGGATAAGCAGACCAACTGGTCCTGTACATGATGATGTATATTGCTGTTTTTCTTTTATTCTCTCTTATGGGCACACTGCCTTTAAGTGGGAGGTTGTTGGGGTAAAGGCACTGGCCACCCTTGTAACAGTATTAATCTAGTACTACTAAGTACACTAAGTACACATTGTACTTAGGTACTTAGTGGCCCTAGTCTTATCCATATATACTAGTGTGTGTACTTGGGGAGATACCACTCATTTTCTTTATCCCCACCAACTGGTGTGTGACTACTGAGAGTGTGTCTCTCTACTCCCTACTCCCTACTCTATCTCCCTCACTCTCTATCAAGAAGCCGCCTCAAGGACTGTGTGTACAGGCTGGAACAGGCCCCTGACAGAGGCACACAGGAGGCCAGACTGAGGCGGCATGTGGCGCAGCAAAGACGCACAAGTGTGAGCAGTACAGGGTGCTGGAAAGGTGCGCAGCAGAGGCGGGTGTACCAGCAGGAGGGTTGGCCATCTTGGAGGGGCTGGTTGGGCTGGTTAGAACCAGCCAACCAAGCCTTATATAGGCAGACAGAAGGGGCTGGGACCCTGCCTTGAAGTGAGGGCCAAAGCCCTAGTTTTGTGGGCCAGGGGCCCTTGTTATGAGAGCCCTTTTAGGGCGGTTTTGCAGCAGCCTGGTCGGCCTGATTGGGTCAGCCAGATTGAGGCTTCTGGTCGGTTTTTTCAGTAAGGCCTTGGGCCTATAAAAGGAGAGGCTATGGGCCTCATTCATCATCCAACCCAGAAGCCACTCCCTTGGGCCTCACACTGGGGGTGAAGGAGAGTGGAAGGTGTGCGGCTGCAGACCGAGTTCCCTAGAGGCTGGACCTTGGCTGTCTTTGTCATCCTGCTTCAACATGTATCCACTTGCTTGGTACTATTTCTTTTTGTTTTTCAATAGTATGCTTATTAAGAAATGAAATGTTTTCCTTCTGTTCAGTTACGGACAATGGGGACTAGGTCTAGCATTTGAGGGTGGACCCCCTTGCTTGGGGTTATGGGCATTAGTGACCCACAAGAGTGATGGCCTCTCTTTGAGAGGGACATCTAGAAACCACACCCCACCTGAGTACCCAAACATGGGACCAATCAAATGCACAGATTGCATACCGACCTAGGAACCATTCAAGAGAATGTTCCCTGAGCTTTGGGTGTGGGCCTGGCAGCATGCCAAGAGTAATGGAGATACAAGATAAGACGACAAACAAATGAGCTCAGTATGGCTCAGTTATGACCTTAGAGTACGTCAATAGATAGTCTAAGCTGTTAGGAACCCGTGGGTGCGATCAGAATTAAATTCTGACAACTTTGAAATTTTAGGGTTTTTGGGAGTGACGTGGCAGCTGACACGTGGCAGACTGCCACTTGGAATCTGAGCTGGCAGGTCAGTCCACCTGTCCCACACATGTGGCAGCATGCATGGCAAGTGGCAGGGCATGCAGGCCAAGTGTTTGGCCCCAAATCTGGTAGATTTAGGGCAAGTGGTGGGCTGTCCTCTTTGGGACTGCAGCCCACCAAAAATCTGGGACAAGTGTCCACCTTCCACTCTAGGCCTAGGAGGGGGGCTGAGCCTATAAAAGAAGACCTCTCCCCTTCATTCCTCACATGAAAATTTCGTCACTTTTCTTCTCCCTCCTTTTGGATGATGCAGCAGAACCTCTCCAGCTCCTTGGGTGCAGCCAGCTTCTCCCCAGGCCATTCTCTCACCTCAGTAGCACTTTCTCTCTCTACAACAGCACATTCTCTCTCTACAGTTCCAGCCCCTCCTCTCCAGAAATCTGCCCCCTCTCAGCTCTTCTGGAACAGCAGCAGCATCCTCTCTCCTTCACCTAGCCTGGAGCAGCCACAGCCCCTTTCTCTCTCCTGCTGCAGTCTTTCTCTCTCTTCTGCAGAATTTCTCTCTCTACTGTTCCAGCCCATTTCCCTTGCAGAAATCTGCCTTTCTGTGCACCTCTGGAACAGCAGCAGCTCCTCTCTTACATCTCCTCCCTTGGGATCAGCATTGGCACTCTCTCTCTACAGCTATCACTCCATAAAAGCTTTCTCTCTCTAGCCTACAGGCTGTTTTTCTAAGCTGTTCTCATTCCAGCCCCATTTCCACACTCTCCTCACCCAAGGTAGCTTCAGAGGCATCAAGGACTTCATCTACAAAAGGGCCAAGTCACGAAGGGAGCCTGTATTGTCAAGTTTATCTCATTTACAGCACTATTTCATGTTGTTTCTACTATCTTTCTAGAAACTAGTGTTTGTCTCTAATGTTGGATGTAAGTGGTGATTGTTGCAGGCTTCTTCCTTGTGGATTGGGCAAGCCAAGAGCTGAAACCTGAGCTTGGAGTCCTCCTTTTTGTTGTCTACCTTGTACATATGCTTTTGAGTCTTGTATCTAGGTCCTAGGTTTTCACTGAGTTCATCAGTTTGGAAGGTGCATTGCACCTTGGTCTTGTATCTCCATTTTCAAGAATAAAGTGAGCCTGGATAAGGGGGGGGCCCCGTCTTGGCCCCTCAATCATATTGCATTCTCCAATGATGTCACTTTGTGTTTAAGCTGTATAAGTCTTAATTCCAGCTTAATTGCAAACTCTTAAGTTCAAGTATATGTGTTTGGCAACTCGCAATCAACTCATTCAAATGCCTCTGCAAAATCCGTTGTTTGATTTGATAGAAAGCACCGAGTAGTTTACCTTGGTATCAGAGCTTCGGCAGTGGTCCTGTCCTCTGTGCTTTCTCTTGTTGAGTCTCTCCTTCATTGAGTTCTCTTGTCATCATGGCAGCCAATGGACCTGACCCTCCTCCTAACCTGCATGAGTTGAGTGCTCTCTTGGCAAACATTGCTCAACAGGTTCAAGTGCTGGAAAGCAGCCAAGCAGGAACTCATGACATCGGGCCCCAATCCCAAGGAAGAGGCCGTGCGGACAACACCAACTCCAACAAGGAGGGAAGATCATCCTCTTCTTCCCCTCCTCGAGGTAGACGGCGTCATCGGAGTCCATCTCCTTCGAGACGTCCACGGAGACGAAGGTATGCAAAGCATAAGGTACCTCTTGGAGATAAGCTCTTCAAGTTTACCAAGTACAAGGGAGAGGACAAGCCCGAGGTCTTGCTGGCCTGGATCCGAGACCTCGAGTATTTCTTTGAGGGGGACGAGTACGAAGACAAGGCGACGATCCGGTTTGCCGTCCTGCACATGCAAGACCGTGCTTCACTCTGGTGGGCAGCTATGGTCAACACTGGACAGCAAGCCCACACCTGGAAGCACTTCAAGAAGAACTTGATGAGGCACTTCCTGCCTAAGGAGTTTAAGAGAGATACAATGGTGCAGTGAGACATCCTCCGCCAACGCCAAGAAGAGAAAGTCAGTGAATATGTTGATCGTTTTTGAGAGGATTATGACTCTGCTTATGCCCCGGTTCGAGCAGCCATTCAAAAGGCACAGGAGAAACAAAGAGCAGCTGCAAATAAAAGACGGAGGGCGTTTGCAGTGAAAGAAGGCCAATGGGTCTTATTGAAATTTGAGAAAGCCCGGTTAAAAACCAAAGTGGGCAAACAGCGCATCTTCTTCAAGCTATCCTTTCGATATTATGGTCCTTTTCAGGTGTTGCAGGTAATAAATGATGTCTCAGTCCGATTGAGACTTCCAGAGCATTGGAAGATCCACAATGTCTTCCACGTAAGCTTGGTGAAACCCTTCATTGGGGAACCACCTCAAGAGCCCATACTGGACGATGCACCTGAAGTAGAGGCCACTGAGATCTTGTTGATCCCAGAACAAATTATTTTGCATAACTTCACTCCGGGACGTCGAGGCACGACTCGCAAAATGTACCTTTTGAAGTTCAGCGGGCTCCCATCCCCCGATGCCCAATGGGTGGACAGAGCTACATTTCAGGAGTGTCCTGAAATCCTGGATGCTTATGAGGAAGCATTTCAGTTGCGGACAACCGAATGAAAGACGGAGGGAATGTCATCCTGCTTCAACATGTATCCACTTGCTTGGTACTATTTCTTTTTGTTTTTCAATAGTATGCTTATTAAGAAATGAAATGTTTTCCTTCTGTTCAGTTACGGACAATGGGGACTAGGTCTAGCATTTGAGGGTGGACCCCCTTGCTTGGGGTTATGGGCATTAGTGACCCACAAGAGTGATGGCCTCTCTTTGAGAGGGACATCTAGAAACCACACCCCACCTGAGTACCCAAACATGGGACCAATCAAATGCACAGATTGCATACCGACCTAGGAACCATTCAAGAGAATGTTCCTTGAGCTTTGGGTGTGGGCCTGGCAGCATGCCAAGAGTAATGGAGATACAAGATAAGACGACAAACAAATGAGCTCAGTATGGCTCAGTTATGACCTTAGAGTACGTCAATAGATAGTCTAAGCTGTTAGGAACCCGTGGGTGCGATCAGAATTAAATTCTGACAACTTTGAAATTTTAGGGTTTTTGGGAGTGACGTGGCAGCTGACACGTGGCAGACTGCCACTTGGAATCTGAGCTGGCAGGTCAGTCCACCTGTCCCACACATGTGGCAGCATGCATGGCAAGTGGCAGGGCATGCAGGCCAAGTGTTTGGCCCCAAATCTGGTAGATTTAGGGCAAGTGGTGGGCTGTCCTCTTTGGGACTGCAGCCCACCAAAAATCTGGGACAAGTGTCCACCTTCCACTCTAGGCCTAGGAGGGGGGCTGAGCCTATAAAAGAAGACCTCTCCCCTTCATTCCTCACATGAAAATTTCGTCACTTTTCTTCTCCCTCCTTTTGGATGATGCAGCAGAACCTCTCCAGCTCCTTGGGTGCAGCCAGCTTCTCCCCAGGCCATTCTCTCACCTCAGCAGCACTTTCTCTCTCTACAACAGCACATTCTCTCTCTACAGTTCCAGCCCCTCCTCTCCAGAAATCTGCCCCCTCTCAGCTCTTCTGGAACAGCAGCAGCATCCTCTCTCCTTCACCTAGCCTGGAGCAGCCACAGCCCCTTTCTCTCTCCTGCTGCAGTCTTTCTCTCTCTTCTGCAGAATTTCTCTCTCTACTGTTCCAGCCCATTTCCCTTGCAGAAATCTGCCTTTCTGTGCACCTCTGGAACAGCAGCAGCTCCTCTCTTACATCTCCTCCCTTGGGATCAGCATTGGCACTCTCTCTCTACAGCTATCACTCCATAAAAGCTTTCTCTCTCTAGCCTACAGGCTGTTTTTCTAAGCTGTTCTCATTCCAGCCCCATTTCCACACTCTCCTCACCCAAGGTAGCTTCAGAGGCATCAAGGACTTCATCTACAAAAGGGCCAAGTCACGAAGGGAGCCTGTATTGTCAAGTTTATCTCATTTACAGCACTATTTCATGTTGTTTCTACTATCTTTCTAGAAACTAGTGTTTGTCTCTAATGTTGGATGTAAGTGGTGATTGTTGCAGGCTTCTTCCTTGTGGATTGGGCAAGCCAAGAGCTGAAACCTGAGCTTGGAGTCCTCCTTTTTGTTGTCTACCTTGTACATATGCTTTTGAGTCTTGTATCTAGGTCCTAGGTTTTCACTGAGTTCATCAGTTTGGAAGGTGCATTGCACCTTGGTCTTGTATCTCCATTTTCAAGAATAAAGTGAGCCTGGATAAGGGGGGGGCCCCGTCTTGGCCCCTCAATCATATTGCATTCTCCAATGATGTCACTTTGTGTTTAAGCTGTATAAGTCTTAATTCCAGCTTAATTGCAAACTCTTAAGTTCAAGTATATGTGTTTGGCAACTCGCAATCAACTCATTCAAATGCCTCTGCAAAATCCGTTGTTTGATTTGATAGAAAGCACCGAGTAGTTTACAGTCTTCTAGGGCAGCAAGGTGTTGTGAGCATCATATATTCTGGAGCAGCAAAAGACAAGCAGACAGAAGCAGCAAGAGACCTACTCTTGGAGCCTATTCCCGACAGGCCGGCCAGCAATAGGGCCGGTTACTGACTCTGGTCTATTGATTGAGTCGGCTCTACACAGGAAGGGGCCAAGCCCCTCTAATGGACCTGTAAACAGTTCACTCCACCTATCCCACTGAAGACTCCGTCCAGACACTGCAGGAAGGAGAGTGAGTGAGCACAGAGCTCCATACAGTCTTTAGTGTTTCCATCTATCTTGACTGAAGTTTCCCCTGGCACTCTTGCTAGATGTTCGTGGCTTTTCTCATTTTTTCAGATTTCCCAGGTCATATTCTGAGTTCTCTCGACTCTTCTCTTCCAAATTCACAATTTAAAGTTCTTGATCCCCATTCTTGTATGACCACTCTGAGGGTTTGCTATAGCAAGTGTTCTCTATTTCGGACATGGTCTCAGAGCGACAGTGGAAGTCTCATGATCACTTGAAGGAAGGGGTCCCTCAAGCTCGAAGGCGACCCAATTCATTAGCATGTTCTATTTTTTTGTTTCTGTGATTTCAGAAGTAATGGCGCTCACATGCCTACCTTGCACTTCAGAGATGCCGAAAATTTGGATGAGACTTATAGGAAGGTCAACCTCATCTTACTAAAAGTACTACTATTTACAAAGCCATTTAAAGGCTGATTAGGCTAAAAATTTACCAAGTAAATTGCCATTTGTTACAATCCACTTTGCCGAAAGAGAATTTGTCTTTAAATTTGCAATGGTGGTGTAACAAGGAATTACAACAATAGACAAGGAATTACAACAATAGAATAAAGAAATGAAGCTCATACCTGGTCATAACACGTATGTAACAATGAGTCCAGCTGTCGCAGTCCCCCCCAGCTACAGCAACAATGATGATAGAGTAGTGGTAGCTCCACACAGCTGAACTATGGCTGTATCTGTCTAAGTCTTCAGCTAAGCAAATGGGGATATTGGGCCACAATTGAAAATGGCTGCCATGATGACTCATCATCAAGTAGACTTTGCCACTTGATGTAATACTCAACATAGGATTTATTTCTAAGAATATGGTCTCCGAATCCAATAATCCTCTTGGGTATGTACTGTATATGGCCCTCTTCATCCATGGGAGGAAGCTCTTCCAAAACCTAATCTCTACGCCCCCCCCAAATATCTCTTCAAAAGTGAAACATAAAACACATCACGAATCCTTGATAATGGGGGCAGCTCCAACCTATAGGCCACATTCCCAATTTTCTGCAACACCTTAAAAGGTCCATAATATCTAGTGGCTGGCTTAGTATTAGTGTTCCCTTTCAAAGAAGCATATTTAGATTTATGGAGACATAATCCCCTTCTTCAAATGAAAGCCCCCTACAATGATCATCTGCATATGCCTTCATATGTGCTTGGACTTTCACCATATGATCCTTTCATTGCTGTAGTAAGGCAGCCATATGTGCCAAGTCATAAATTGCTTGTTGGTTAGACATAGCTATTCTATCAACAAGGAATCCCAACCCTTGGGATAAAGACTTTCCCAGTACTTCCGGGTTCCCACCACCACAGGGTAGGGGTCATTGCACTAGGCAATGCCTATGGTGGTTCCACTATGTCAGACAACTACAATCTAATCATTCTTGCCTTGTTGATAGACACTATCTATCAATGAAATGCATCCAAACTCTTGGGATTGAGAGTTTTTTATCAACAAGGAATCCCAAGCCTTGGATTATATACTTTCCCATTACTTCTGAGCTCCCACGGCCACAGGGTAGGAGTCATTGTTCTATGCAATGCCTGTGTGGTTTATAAATATACAATTTTTCAGTCTAGTTAACTTCTGGAGTATATGTTATTCTTTATTCAATATATGCTACGATTTCCATGTGCTAGGATTATTGTGCACATCTTGTAGCTTACAGCCCTATTTTGTCTCAGTATTCCTCTTGCTTTTTTTCCCATGCAAGTAATCTCCCTAAGGCAGATCAAAATATAACCCTTTCCAACCAGCCTTCCCTCATGTCTAAACGGGAAGTTGATGGGGACAACTATGATGTCCATGAGGCTCTAGTTACCGAGCCCTCATAGGATTGGATAAAAAGTTTACGCTCCTGAACTCAAATCATGAGCGATTGTTCCAACAAATTATTGCTATGCAGACTCAACTTCAAACTCCAGATGTGATGGCTTCTGTTCTTGGCCCAAACATAACACCAACTTAATTCTCAGGGGAACAAAAGGATCGCAAGAAAGACGTAGTGGATACTTGGCTTCACAAATGGCAAGTCCACTTCAACTTTCACCCTACCCGTAGAACAAGCGAATCTAGTTAGCAGTTGGATATCTAGCTGGAAAGGCTCTTCTCTAGGGGAAGGAATTGAGACCTCAGCCATCCACTTGGGCAGAGTTCGAAGAAGCTTTTAGGAATAAGTTTCTAAAAAAGGAAGATGATTATGATATCGTGGCCAAGTTCAAGGCCTTAGATGTGACCAAGTAGAGCCTCACTTTTGAGACCACAGACCCACGCTACAAAGATGGATCCTATTACCCTCTTGGGTTTCTTTGTAGCTGGCTTACCTAATTCCTACAGGTAGCAGGTTAAAGCTCTAACCTGAAAGAGGCCATTCACTTTGTGCACATTTATGATGATACCATGGCCTCGACCAAGAAGTTAAATGCACCCAAGACCCATGGCAAGAACAAGAGAGAGTTCTCGACAAGTGTTTTTGTCAATGTCCTCACACACCCTCATTCTGGTGATTGTTCTTTTAATAATTCACTGTTTGGCCCTCATGACCTCTATCGGGCTTATGGAGAGATCCAAGGGACACGGATTCATATTCTCTTTGACTAGGGTAGTTCTCACAAATTTTTTAATCATAAACTTGTGCAGAAGCTACAACTGACTACAATACCTAGTCGAGGTGCAGCTTCTAGCTGGGAAGCAGTTTTGGGATCGCAAGGTGGATCGACTTCCAATCAAGATTCAAGCCTATGAGGATATTTTGGAATGCTATGTTATGCACTTGGATCATGTAGACTTGTTGTTGGGCATTGAATGGTTTAAAATACCATGATGTCTGTCTAGTGCAGGGGTGATCCCTTGGTGTAAAGCATTTTTCCATTCAGAAGAATTAAACAAATACCAAAAGGGCTGCCAAGGCATTTGGGGCTAGTGGGTCTCTTGTGTACTATTTTCTTTAAGTAGGGGCATTTTAGCCTCCACACAGTTGTTGTTCAGTTAATTTCTAAGTGAACAGGGGTCACTGCCCTTTAGTTTCCTGAAGGCCGGTTTCGATGGGGATGCGTGGAAATTTCCCTTATAGATTTCAGCCTAGCATGCAAGGCTATCAAGGACAGAAATTCGGAGGAATGCCGTCTATGATGCCCAGCATGATGTATGGAAACATTGGGATGCAGCCAGAGACGCAAACTGCTATGCTTGGTATGACGGGGAATTTTTCGAGAATGCTTGGAATGAATGCAATGGGACCAGGAATGGTCAATTTTGCTGTGAATAGTGGACAAAGTGTCACAAATCTTGGTAATATGATGCAGCCTCCGTATTTACGGCCACCTGCCTATTAGAATCTCACACCCAAGGGGAAGCATAATGATTATAACGAAGGTGGTTCAGTTGTAAAATTTGACACTTTCAATGGGAGCCAAGCTCTCACTTTTATTCAGCAGTTTGATGCAGCATACTCAGGTGGGAGTTTTACAGAGTCGTCAAAAATTCAAAAAGCCGCCACTTTATTGAAGCGAAATGCTTTGTGATGATGGACAAATCTTCTCTTGCAAGGGAGAGCACCCACCACATGGGTGGAGTTTAAGTAGGTCTTTTTAGTTGCATGTTAACCACCACATTTGAACCTGACATCATGACGGTTTGGCACAAGTTGGATGCAGAGAATTGCCGTAATTTAGAGAAATATAACAAGAAAATTTGGGAAGCCCTATTGTTGCCAGTTAGTTCCTATCGGCATGTTCATTGTCTGAGCAGGTAGAGAAATATTGTTGTGGATTGCCAAAGGAAATTCGAGACTTTCTGCACAGAGTCCAAAGTTTCTTACATGTCTCATTTGATCGAGAATGCCAATACAGCTTAGAGGAGGGCCATTAGGTCCGTGAATGCTTACTCAAGAAGAAAACACAGCATCACCCCTCGGAGGATAGAGATGAACATAAGGTGGAACCCAAAGCTGATCCTAAGAGCAAGAAGCAAAAGCCATTTGTTGGCCTTGTACCTCACATGATCACTGATAAGAAACAAGAGGATGATACAGAGCTTTGTGGAGCTTGGGGCAAAGTTGGTGATTAGACCACTCTATTTTTCTTCGACCCAAGTGCTAAAGCAAGTTTCATCTCTCTTGAGTTAGCAAGTAAGCTGGGTATATGCCCCGAGGAGATGGGTTCACTTGCACAAGCCAATAGGGCTGTGTCACGAGGGCGTGATTTCTGGCGCATGCATGTTGGCCTGTATGTGGGCAGGACCCTGGGAAAACAAGGAGCATGGTCAAGGGTTGCTTGATGTGCTAGAACCCCTAGCATTTGTGCCTTGGTGGTAAATGAAAGGTGTAGGGCCAAGAGGACCCGAAAGGACCTTAGGATTTATTTTTTTTGGCTGAAAAAACAGTGCTGATTATATTACTTCGAAAAAACAAGATACATGAGGTCAGTTTTGCAGCTGACGGGGCTGCGTTCACAAATCGGACGCAGCCCTAAATGGAAACAAAAGCTCTCTCTCATGGAGGGATCAGGCGGGTGTGAATAAACAGCCAGAGAGGTGGTGAATAGCGCCACTGAAGGCCCTAAGAAGTATGCTCGAAGAAGAGGCCCTGCATATCCCAATCTCGGAGGAAACGTCTCCGCTTCTCCCGGCCAGCCCGAGAATCTCCCTGTATCTGGTCCCACTGGCCTCTGAGTGTGTGTATAATCTCACTCCACATGTCGGCCATGACCTGGGCAGTCGAAAGAGAGGTACCACCGAGGATTTGCGCGCAGCACGAAGTCCAAATGTGCCATCCAGCGATGCTGCTAATAATCTCCCAGACTGGTTGCCTCTCCTGAGATCCTGTGTCCGCCTCTGCCAGGTGCGGCGGGATGCCCTCAAGCGGCCCCCAAGTTCCCTGTGTGATAAGGAACATGGGGTCCTGCGGGCCTGCCTCGAACAACTGATGAAAGCTAGGTGTGGTGCTGCACCAGCAGAACGCGCCCCAGGTGATCAAACCTAGCTCCGGTGCTGCACGAGTAAGGATCCCGAAGGTCCACCTCCACACTTCCTGGGCGCGAGTGCAGCTCCACAGGCAGTGTTTTGGTGACTCCTCGTCCTCATGACAAATCTGACAAAGTCCATCCTGACCAATCTGCCGCAACCAGCTCCCCACTGGAAGACCCTTGTGGGCGAGTAGCCAAAGGAAGTAGGAAATCTTCCACGGCCGCCAGCTCTCCCACAAGGCCTTCCAGAAGGCCTGCAAAAATAGCCTGGAGATACCCTGAGCATACCAACTGGGCCGCTGGGTGGGCGGGCGGCTCTCCATCCTCCCGAGAACTCTCCTGCCCAATGTCGTGCTGTAAGCGAAGAAAGGGGTCGGCCCCTGGCCTACCACAACCTCTAGCCATCTCCACTCACATGGGTCCCAATCAAGCTCTGACAGGGCCCGCCCCTCCCAAAGCCAGAGTCGCCATAACTGCAGCTGATCCTACTCTATACTAGGATCGATCCGCCAAACCTTCCCCACGAGGCCTACGACCCGAACCCTCTGCCACGAGAGAAGGGGGTCGATGAGCACACCCTCTCTCCTGAGTCGGCCGTCTCCCAAAACCGCGAAGAAGGAAACAGAGGTGTCGTCCAACCGACCTGCAACCACCAGTGGGATGCCACGGGGGGTGAACTGTCCAAGCCAACGGTCATCACCAGGCATGAGGATCTGAATCTTGGGTGGAACCAACCAACCGGCACGAATTGCTCCGTCTATCTCTGTGCGTCTCGCCTGAGCTCCACGGACTCCTCCAGCTGTGGCTGCTAGAGCAACGGTCTCCAAGTGTCTGTAAGTGTCCCTCCAAACTCGAAGGGACCGGGCTGGCCCCCGCATCCAACCGTCCCACAGGATATGTAACCTCTCCCCCAGCTGAAGGCCCAATGTATCTCTGACCTGATCATTCCAGATGAGCGGCTGGCGGTCGATCTCCTCCTGACTGCTAGGAGGGGACTGGAGGAGACTGAGACGGAGTCGCCTCCAAACCAGGAGAAGGCTACGAATGAGTGGGGAACGGGGGTGAGTAAGCGGTGCAGAGGTGAAGATCCACCGGAGGGACGGTAGCCACTCTCCACCTCGGCGCGGGACGCAAGAACTGATCCCCTGCTGAAGTAACATCTTCCATGTTTGCCCCCCCGGGGTCAAACTGCGGATAACTAACTTGCCCAGCAGGGCCCGACTCTGAAGCTCAGGATCAATGACCCCCAAGCCACCCTCAGCCTGCGGAAGAATGATTGTCTGCCAGGCTACCCTGGCTCTGGTATCTCTGAGACCATCCCCCCCAGACCACAGGAAATTCTGGACCATCCTCCTGAGCTGTGCCACGCTGGATCTCGAGAAGCACCAACAAGAGGCCGCATACCAGGCCGTGGCCAGGAGAACTTGGTTGACTACAAGAGCACGACCTGCAAGAGAGAGCTTAGCAGTGCTCCAGAAAGCCAGCTTCCATCGAATGGAATCTAGCACCGGGAGAAACTGCTGAGCTGGCATGATGTCCAGGCCGACCTGAAAGCCGAGGTATCTAGCTGTCTGCCCCCGCGGGATCCATCTGAAACCCAAAAACCTCCCCCACTGTGAGCATGCCCCAGGGTTTGTGAGAAAACCAACTGATTTGTTCCAGTTGATTTTCGCACCGGCTGCTGAGCAGAAGACCTCTAAGGCCAGCCTCACCCTCTCTAGCATCATCTCATCATCCTGAACGTACAGCGCTGTGTCATCTGCATACTCCGAGTCCAGGAGCTCCGTGTCCTCCCTGATGGGAAGGCGAATACCCCGGATCCCGGTCGACCTCGCCCGAAGGTAGTATGTCATCGCCTCGGCGAAGAAGAGAAACAGGTAAGGAGCGAGGGGGCAACCCTGACGCACTGATCTCTCCAATCGAAATCGCTCTCCCATCCTGCCGCCGATGATGACCCTACTGGAAGCTGTCCTGTATAACGCTGAGATACCCTAAATCCATCCTACTGGGAATCCCAGTCTCTCCAAAGTACCCTCCAGGAAGGACCAGTCCACTCGATCGTAGGCCTTCTCAAAGTCGAGAAGTAGGATGGCTAAGTGCGACCCGCTGTGCTGAGCCCACTCCGTCGCCTCTGAGAAGGTAAAGACATTATCCAGGATACTGCGATCCTGGACAAAGCCTGTCTGAGTGTCATGAATGAGGTCAGGAAGTAGTGGCCGAACTGTGGCACTGATCATCTTGGCAAGGATTTTGTAGGCCGTGGTGAGGAGAGTGATCGGGCGCCATTGACGGATCTCCTGTCGGTCTCCTCCCTTCGGGATGAGGCAAATCAATCCCAAAGAGAGGCTCTTTGGCATATGTCCGCTGCTGAAAATCCTCTGGAGGGCTGCTAGGAGGGGCTGATGGATCTGATCCCAGAAAGAGGTGAAGAAAGCGTGAGAGAGCCCATCCTTGCCAGGGCATTTCTGCCCATCGATGGCCATCAAGGCCTCCTGCATCTCGACGGTAGTGAATGGTGCCATCAACGTCGTCTGCATGCTGGGCTGAACAAGGGATGGAATGTGCCTCCACACCTCCGGACCTTAGGATTTTTAAGTTGGTCATTGGTGGGCTTTTAAAAAAGGCCCCACTAGAGGGGGCCTAGGGGCAACCCAAGGCATGGGCTGCCATGTGGCAAGCCCATACAGTCCCTTTTTGGAAAAGAAGGCCAAGGATGGCCTTGGGCAAACAATGGCGCGGGGGATATATCGCGTGAAGGATAGAGACCTCATGGGGGCCGGCGCCTATGAAGAGAGAAATCTTGTGGCCGTACGACGGTACGAAAGGGTATTAATGAAGATGTGCAGCTGTGTACGGAGCATCGGGCACTGTTGGTACGACTGTGTACGTGACTTCATGTGCTATTGATACGGCTGTGTACGGAGCAATAAATGCTGCTAACAGGGGTACGACTATTGTTCGGGCTGCCATAAGTATGAGCTGCTACACGTGAGGGTTTCCACACGTACAGCTCTATGTTTACTGCCCTTTGTACGAGATATGTATAGACTATTTTGCCAGTTGTATTGATAGAATATGCTAAGGTGAACAGGCTGTTTCTGTCAAATGCTCACGGCTGCTTCCAAGGCTTCATCAATGTTTTTGTTAGATGACTATAAACTGCTTTGGGTGAGCTGGCTGGTCATACAGGGACTTTCCCTTTATCTACAAATTGTTAGTAAAGGGCTAGCGGATCCCATTGGAACTCTTGTCACGTGGGGACTTTTCAAAAGGTGGTCATCCCTTTGTTTTAGGCTCTTTTGGTGTTGGTTGAGTAGATATGCCTTTTCTCACTGCAATGAGTAGGTGGGTGTACAAGTGGGCACATGAAGCATTTGTAGGGGACTGTGTGACCAAGTCTTGGCTACTAGAAAGAGTCCTAAGCTGAGTACAAGTGTTCTGGAGAAGCCTAGTTAGTAGGGTGATTCACAATGAATGCTTGCAAACGTTGTTCATGCTTCTGATCACCGTGGGCAGATCACTGATGCTTTAACCCATTGTTTGGGTATTCCAATGAGTCAGTGGACACTTGCGATTGTCTGAGGAGCGTGTGGCCTTGTGTGGGCTGCTAGTAAACACTCTCAGGTTAGATGCAGGTGTTTGCATTGAGTATGGATGCCTATGGTCACATGGGTGTGATAGCAGAGCCTCGCAAGGCTAACTCATTGTGTATCCTATTTGCTGGCTTTGGCAAATAACATGTTCCGTGCCGGAATATGTTTTTGGTTTCTCTAGGAGATGGGTCACATGCAGACAGTGGTTTCTACGCAGACGGCACATCTTTGATATAGCCTCGTTCCTGAGTAGGCAGGGGTCGGGAATCCATGCTTGGAATGGGAAGTATCCCTAGAACCCCGAGAGGGATGGTCCAGGTGTGACTTCCCTAGTGTTTGCTGTATTATGATGCTAAATCTCAACAAGTTATTGTATTAGGATATGTGCGACCCATAGGGTGAGAGACTATTGGTCATGGCAGTCCTGGACAATGGAGAAATCTTTGGTATGCTTTCTTCTGCTTTGAGCAGATGGATGGCTAATTGGGCACTGGTACAGCTATGGGGAATTGTACGTCCAAGTATGGTTACTAGTGACAGTTCTTGGCTGTGTGCAAGCTTCCTGGACTAGGGATGGAGACCTACTGCCAGAAGTAGTGAGAGCAGTGAACAGTAAGGGCTATGCAGGGTATGTGGTTGCTCACTAGGATGTGGAATGCCCCAGTTGTAAGCAGGAGTGTATCCTTTATGTAGCCTGGATTTCAGGGCCTCTCACTTAATTAAAGAAATACCGAAAGGGGCACCAAGGTTTGGGGCCAATCACTATCTTTGTCTTGGTGCAGGGGCACTCTAGCTCCCAATCTGCTGGTAATACTTCTACTGAATTGTTAATATAACAGTGTTGACTGGTTACTTGTTAGTTTTACTGCCCTTTGATTTATTAAAGCCGGTTTCAGGCTGCTACAGGGCTGAGTACATCCATCACTCTGATCATTGGGAAGCTCTGTCTTCATATCCAGAGCTATGTTGATACCAAGAATTTTACATCATGTCTAAGAATGGTTGTGACGTACTCCATGGTGTTATCGTCTTTGGGCTATTGTTGATACTTTCAATAAAACAGTTACCCTGACTCACAAAGGAAAGACTCATGTGCTTGATGCAAAACTCAAAGGAGAGTCCATTCCGGTTGTATTTGCTTCTGCAATTCCATCAGTAATGAAAAAGCATAACTCTGAGTATTTGATTTTTGCAAAAGAAAAAAAGAGAAGATGATCAGCTGCCTCTTTCTGGTATTAACAAAGAGCGGACAGATTTCTTGTTTCAATTGTTTTTTTGAGTCTTTATCAGGGGAACTCACGCGCAAGAGGCATGAAGACCATGCTATAGATATTATGCCAGGTAGTAGTCCTCCAAATATACCACTGTACAAGGTCAACGCAGCCCAATGGGAAGAAATATTGAGCCAGGTAAATGTATTGCTGCAAAAAGCGCTGATTCGGCCCAATACTGTTCATCCGTCCTTTTGGTGCTGAAGAAGGATGGATCTTGGCAGATGTGCATCGACTACAGTGCACTTAACAAGATCACAGGTTTCCATTCCCCGGATTGATGATATTTTGGACACACTCATGGGGTCTTCCATTTTCAGCCGCATTGATTTGAAGAGCAGGTCAGACCAGAAGATGTGCACAAGACGGCTTTTGGGACCACTTTTGGGCTCTATGAGTATCTTGTCATGCCATTCGGGTTAACTAATGCTCCCGCCACCTTCAACCGAATGATGGACAGGATTTTTAGAGAACATGGGTCTTTTGTGGGCCCATTCTTCGATGATATTATTGTTTTCTCCAAAAATGAGGAAGAGCACCAAAAGCATCTAGCGGTTGTGTTAGAAGAATTGGTATGGTTCAACCACCAGTTCAGGCTATGTGGCAAATTTTAAATTATTATATGCGATTTTCTACAAACCCCATGTCTACAAGCTAGCTTTGAGTTCCATCCGCCGGGCCCACCATCCGTCTGCAGATGTTCCGTCCGCCTACTGAGTGCCGGGGTCTCCGATATACGCCTGCAAACCGGTGCGATTTCCAAGGTCTCCCGATGTGCGTATGCCGGACGTCTTTACCAAGGTCTGTGGACCGTTGCTACCAAGGAAAGTAGCAAAACCACACAATGATACCACTGAAACCCAATCCAGATAAAATTCGCAATTCACTTCCGCACCGTGGGATAGTTGCAATCAACGCGGGACTCTTCTGATGCAAATCACAGTACCTGGGGCAAGGATACCTGGCGCTGGAAATTTCGTACACTTCTTGAGATATGTGCTGGAGCTGTGGCAACTCAATCGCCGATAAGATAGAGTGCTGGGAGAGAAGGGTAAGGAGCAAAACACAGCACCAGGGCCCAGAAATAAGGACTGGACCCCCCGAAGGTCTTTATTGCAATAGAATAATCTTTGTACAACTGGCTCTTGAAAGAGCATAGAGCTGAGTATAATTTTGAATGAATCTGGGAGGCTAGAGGCCTTTCTTTTATGAACTAGGCCTAGCAAAAAGCTAGGGCCTGCTTTCTAAAAGCTACTTTTACAAAAAGCCAAGCTTTTAGTCTTTATCCTTGTAAATCTGGTGCTCTAGAGCTTTTGGGTGCCTTTTTAATCTTGTGGGCCCTCTTTTAAAGAGGCGCCCTCCCTTGTCCTTGCTTGAGCCTTGTGAGACCTGCTTTTTGGCTTCTCTCCCCAATCTTGGGTCTTTTTTGGACTCTCTCGGGTCCTACACATTGCACACACAATTTCCAACACTTCAACCATTAGAGGTTAGCAAAATGCATGCATTCCTAGTTCTTCGACTATTTCTAGTCCCTTGTCGGCATCCCCACAATTGTGTTTTTACCAATGCAAAGCAAAAATCAAAACAATGAAACTTATTCCTGGTTAAGCAACTTCACCATTCTTTGACCAAAGTCAATTCCAATAAAGATTACTCTTTATTTTCTTAGGAGAAGTCCCAAATGGTGACAACAGGAGGTTTATTTGTTACTTTGCCGAGATTGCTTCCCGTCCGTATGCTTTGCAGAAGAAGGGTACTTCCTTTCGTTGGACATCCAAAGGAATTGCAGCTTTTGAAGAGCTGAAAGAAAAGTTGTGTTCTGACCTTGTCCTAATCTTGCCATATTTGAGAAAGCCCTTCGCTATCCAGTGTGATGCACGTGGCAACAGCATTGGAGGAGTTCTTATTCAAGATGGAAGGGTCGTTGCTTATGAGAGCAGGGTGTTGCAGCCCACAAAGATGAATTTTCAGATTTATGAAAAGGAGATGCTTGATGTAATTCATACTCTCAAACAATGGAAGCACTACTTGTTGGGTGTCAATTTGACCAGTGCCGGATGCGGTATCCAAGAAACCCCGGGTTTCTGCTGTTTCTATTGCCTATCATGATGAATTTGATGCCATGAAAGAGCAATATGCTTCGGATGACAAATTTGCACAGGTATATGATCAATTGTCTGAGGGACAGAGGAATGATCATTATGTTCTTCATGATGGTTTTCTGTTGATGCATGGCCATTTGTGTGTCACAAAGTAGTTGAGGGCCAAGGTAATGGCTGAAAGTCATATTCCGCCTTATGCAGCACATAGAGGAATTAAGGCAACTGTGAAGGCTGTTGAGCACTTCTTTTACTGGCCAGCTTTGCGACGTGATATTGAGGCGTATGTCAAGACATGCATCACCTGCCAGAAAGTGAAGTATGACAGGCAAAAAACCCTTGGACTACTACAGCCACTCCCCATTCCAGATAGACCACGGCAAAGCATTGTTATGGACTTCATCTTTGATCTTCCTCGTCCACCGTCAAGTCATGATGGTATCTAGACCATCATTTGCAAGTTTAGTAAACAGACTCATTTTATTCTGGTGAGGAAAAAATTTTCGGTAGACCAGATGGCAAAACTTTTCTTGTCTCATGTTTTTAAATACCACAAAATGCCACAGACTAACATCAGTGATAGGGACCTGTGGACGACAAGCTTATTGTGGAGAGGATTGTTTGAAAATATGGGTACCACACTGAATTTCTCATCCTTGTTTCATCTACAATCTGATGGGCAATCCGAAGAGGCCAATGGCACTGCCCTTGATCTCTTGAAGTGCTATGTTTCGAAGCACAAGCAAAAATGGGAGTAGTACTTGCCACTCATTGAGTTTGCCTATAATATTCATACTTCTATGGGAAAGGCTCCTTTCGAGATTGTAGAAAGATACAGGAAAGTTCCCCCCATTCTGCACACCAAAGATAAAATCTTTGAAGCTGACAAGTTTGTGGAAAACTTGGATGAGGGTTATAGGAAAATCAAGATCGCTCTCCAGAGATCTCAGGATAAGCAAAAGAGAGATGCTGACCGTCATTGTTGTGAGCTGTAGTTCAAAGAAGACGATTGGGTTCTCCTACGCTTTCAAAAAGCTCGGGTGAAAAAGAAGGGGAAGGACAGGCTGCATGTTAAGCTTGGTGGTCTACCGTTCTACAGTCTTGGTCTAACGGTACTACAATCCCTTTTAAATTCTGTAAAAGATTAATGACGTAGCTTACAAGCTGAAGCTACTAGATCATTGGAAGATTCACAATGCATTCCATGTGAGTCTTTTAGGGAGATGTGCCAAAGGATATGCCTCCTGAAGATCAGCCTGAAGTTGAGAATTGGATGAAATCTTAGTTCCGGAACTGATTCTGGCACACAAGGAACGTAAGGCAAAAGGTAGAGTGATCCATCGCTATCTGGTTAACTTCAGAAATTATTCAGCTATTGATGCAAAGTGGATGGAGGAGGGTGAACTGGCAGATTCACCTCAGTTGTTGCAGCTCTACCTAGAGGCATTTCAGCTTGAGCCAACTTCGGTTGGGGCTCATTCAGGCTCAGCAGAGCATGTGTCTAGAGCATTGCCTGATGCTCAAGAGGGGGGTAGCACCTCCACTCCCGTGGTTCAGACTACTCCGGACATCTAGAGGTCGCTTGGTGACACTATCGGTCTCACCCGAAGTGCCGCTTGCTGATGGTATATCTGCCGCAAGACTTTTGGATCAATGTACTAGTCACTGTCAGTTTCTGATTGTATATTTGGAATGGCTGGTTATCTCGAGCTCTACCGAGCCATCCTTGTATATATTTTCTGATTTTCCTATGCTGTTTACGTAATTTTGATGTTTCAAGCACAAATCTGTATGGGTGCCTGTAATATTGGGAGAGTCTACCACTCAATATTTTCAATTTTATGATTTTTCTGCTTGCTGTTTTGAACCAGCAAATGAGGACATTTACTGTGTTTCAAGAGAGGTGTCTGTCACGTGGACGCGAATTTCTAATTTTTAGGGGTTTACGGTGAGACTGACCTGGCCTCAAACTGATTAAAGCATCACAGCGACTCAGTTGGCTGAACAGTTTGTTGACCAATTATATCAGCTGTATGGGTTGCCGGCTGACATAGTCAGTGAGAGGGACGAGTGAATTCTAGGCACTTGTCTTTGACAAGGTAGATACCACTCTTAGCTTGAGTTCCTCTGAACATGCCCAGTCTGATGGCCGGACCGAAGTTGGAACCAACATCTGGAGGATATGCTTCGGGCATATGTTTCCAAGAGGCAATCTTCATGGAAAGATTACTTACCCATGGTTGAATTTTCTTACAACAGTGCGAAGCATTATGGTACTAGTTTCAATTCTTTTATGCTTATGTATGGGTTTCAACCCAAGTCTCCAGTAGTGGTCGGATTCAAGGGAACCAAAATGATGCTGCAAAGACTTGCAAGACATGCAAGAGATGTTGCAGTTCGCCAAGGAATCTATTAGAAGTGCCCAAGACAAGGACAGATTTTATGCTAATAGAGATCGTTCGCCTAGAGAGTTCTCTATTGGAACAATGGTATACTTGCATATTCCCAAGGAATCCAAGAGTCTCAGTACTAGACAGGTTAGAAAATGATCCCCCAGATATTGTGGTCCATTCAAGGTTATCCAAAGAATTGGCCAAGTTGCATATGAACTGGATTTGCCTCCTAATGTAAGGATTCATCCAATCTTTCATGTCAAATAGAGGATCAAGTAGTTACTCATTAGGAACTTATAGATGTTGAAGATTCGACCTTTATACCGCACGAGCCTGAGAGTAATCTTGGATTTCTTGAACGTCAAGTTAGAAATAGGACAATCACGGAATACAAGATTAAGTGGAAGGATCGTATTAAGGAGGACTCGATATGGGAGACATTAACTAACTTTCAGAGAGAGTTTCCGGACTTTCTTATGAACTCAAGAGTGAGTTCTTAGAGGAAGGGGAGTATGTCATGTGCATGGATCGTATCTGAGGTGTGCTTAGGCACACAGGACTAGCTTTGATAGCCTGGGAAGGCTAGGGGCTAGGCAAGCGATTCTCAGGTTGGGTTGCAAGGGCAATGGACCAGTTATGGTTCCTGCTATTTTAGCGGCGTTGGGCTAGAGCCTATATAAGGGGTTCAGTTTTCATTCACGCAAGTCAAAGCAGGTATAGCTCTTCCTCTGGATCCTTTATCATGTTGCAGACGTGCACTTGCTTTCTAGCGTAGCCCGGATTCCTAGTGCAGTCCTGAGGCCCTATGGGCACGCCTCCTGGTGGTATGGGATGCCAGAAGGTTGTGGACTGGTTGGATGTAGATGTTCATGCCAGCAGCCCAGCCTGTCGCACAGGGGGCTGCTCGAATACTACGGGTCCTGGACCTGTGAGCATCATGGTTGGGTGGTGAGATCTCTAGCAAGGGGAGAGACAAAAGTCTGAAACATCTGCTCCTTAAGGTCATCCCATGTGCTAATAGGGTTCTGTTCTTGTTGAAGGTGCCTCCACCAAGTATGTGCATGGTCCCACAAATGTAATACAGCAAACCTGATTTTGCTTGGACCACTCTTGGGGTATAGAATGAAATAATCCTCCATGTTACTTAGCCACTCTTCAAGCTCATTAGGTGGACAAAATGATCTTATCCTAAGCATCTTTTTCTTGATGACTAGCGCCTTTGGGCTCAACAGATTTTAACAGTTTGGATATATTGTTGGAAGGGCATAATAGACCTGAGATCTGCTGGAAGACTTTTATAACCATTGAACCTTTGCCATAGTCCATCCACTTCAGGACTGGCACCCTTGGAAACATTGCCTCTTCGTGGTTCCCTGCTCCTATGAGCTGTCACACCACTTGTATGGTTGCCCTCCTTGCAGAGGACATGAAACCAGTAGGATCACCAATTGGTTCCTCAATCTGAATCATCATCTCGGGTCTGTTCCATGGGCTTTTTCCTTTCATGGATTGATTTCTCTAAGATGGTCAAGCCTTCTGTTCATAGTTGCAAAGGAATTCTGCATCCTGAGTCCATTTGCTTAATCTCCATGGTCATTTCCTTAAGCAACTGCAATATAGGGTCAACATAACCATTATTATTCCGCTCCTGGCCTTGAGATGCTTGCACATGTGAGGTGCCATCTGTAGTCCCCTGTTTGCCACTACCAGGGGCATCATGATGATCCATATTGGCTTCTTGGACTCCTTCAATGGAGCCATTGCCTAACCTTGTAGACTCAGTTACAGCATCATCCTCCGGGATGGAATCAAGGACCTGTAGGCTACTTCCTAGATTGACTTCCAGGCCTCCTTGCAGACATATTTGTGATTCAAACCAATTAGATTTAAGGTGCTATCTGAACACTGTTTAGATCACTGCTTAGAACACTGTTTGGAAGATTCTGGCTGAACAGTATAATGCCAATTGCCAGGGACAGATTCACTGTCCACGTGGCAAAAGCACAGACTGCCCTAATTCAGGGCAACAAAGGGGACTATAGATGGGACTTATTTGCTTTCCATCTGGGGCCTATAGGCTGTGAATGGTTGAGATCACTTGGAGAGATTACCATGGATTTCAATCACATGTATGAGATTCTTCCATAAGGTAAAGACATACTTTTGAAGGGCTATGAGGCACCTAAATTGGCTGTCATTTCTTCTCAGAAGTTGGCAAGAGACTTCAAGAATGTTTGTGCAGTCTATGCCCTCCATCTTTCCAAATCTGAGGACATAAAGGAAGTGATGGTTAAGGACCAAGAGATGAATGAGCTGTTACAACAATATGCAGATGTGTTTACAGATCTGCCCCATCACCTCCCACCTCAAAGAGACATTGACCACTCTTGAACTAGGTTCCACAACATTATTGCCTTTGATAGCTGAAATAAATGCAGTGATGATCAAGCCTCAGTATTGCCTTCATGCCATGTGTTAATGTGCGATGCAGATTAGGGGGTTTTAGTTCAGCATATTATAAAGGCTGAAACCCTTGTATTTCCCTCATTCTAGCATTTGCCATTTTAACGAAATGCTCTAAAGGCTACCACTGTTTAGCTGTTTCAAGAGTATTTCCCAGCAATATCAAACGCCTCTCCCGTCGCAGAGAGACCCCCAGATGTTAAACGAAGGACTAAAACAAACTCCACATGCCAGAACCTTCATTGCAAAACATCAAAAGAGAATCACATGACTGTTCTACAAGCGAAATTATTCGTGAACACTACTAATAGTGTCGGAAGGCAATTTAAAAAGGTGGTTGCTAAAGCCCATGGAGACAGGAAGCTTCTGTCCGGAAGAAATTAAAATTAAGCCATATGCTCGATATGGTGCGTCTATAGGTCTGAACATTCGTTTCAGTGGGGTGGGGGATAAGATTGTGTCATGCTTCTTACACCTACCTACACTACCGTCGCAAGCATAATGGAGGGAAACAGAATTTTCTGTCAAAACTGCATTGATGATGGATGATTTCATGTACACTAATGTGTTCGGTAAAAGGATGCAAATTCGGATTAACAGGGTTTTCATAAAGACCTCACCTAATATACTAGAAGAATGAGAAAACACAGGACCAAGAATGCGGAGGTCTCTGGCAGGTATGGAAACAAGCTTCGTGATGGTGTTCCTGTCCAATTCAAGAAGCTCCGAGTCGCCATCTGCATGAAGACGCAACCAGAGCCGAGTATCTGGCTTTTTCTTCTTCTTCACCAATTGAAGCGATTGGATGTCGGACTTTCCATCCAAGAGTGTGTAGGTGGTTCTGTCGAAGATGCGGTTTTTGATAATGGGAGGCTTACCCATGCTGCGGCTGGCGTGGCAACAACGTCGTTGCCGGAACAAAATCGTATATTTTGGCTTCTGGGCGGAGTTTATAGAGAACCCATACGAGAGGCGGGGTGTATGGAAGGAAATTTGAGGACAATAGGGACTGTTGCTAGGAACTCCATGGGAAAGGAAAGACCATATGTTCTGTTTCCGATATCGCGTTCCATCTAGCAGGGAACAGAAGAAAATCAGAGGGCTATTTGAGGGTAATTGGCAGATGTTCTTCCCCTCGAGCAGTAAGATCGGAAATTGCGAGATGGGAGAGACAAACAGATCGAGTGGGGAAACAGAACGATCGATCAGGGATCATCAGACTTGTGGCTTCGATTTCTGAGCTGAAATTGATCAGAAATTCGCAGTGAACGATAAGAAGAATTCATTGCCCTCGGGTGATTCGCCGAGACACAGATTTTTGCGTCGCCCTCGCCCAAATCACACTTCATCCGACAGCCATCCTCACGCTGAAGTTGACTAATTATTTTTGCAAAATCCTGTGACGTTGACTATCTGTCGGAATCACTATTGCCGTCCACCTCCGTCAAAAGTTCCGTCCAACTATACACGGGAAATATTTTTTGGAAAATTTGATAAATTTAGAGGTTTTCACACAATTTATAACTATATTTGTAAAAATATGCGCGGATTTCTACAAAAAAGTCCGGGTTCTTGTGACCTCCAAATTTTTTTCCAACGGGTCAAAATCAAAATTCTTCCATTCGTTAAACCTAGCTTTTTTGTGAACACTCTCTGTTAGTGTCGTAGTCTATCACACACAAACTTTGACTTGGTTGCCGCCTCGAATATCATATTTTTTGAAGCTTAAGGGCAAATTGCAATCCAAAGAGGGCATTCCCACTAGAAGCTTTTTTCGTGTGAAATTTGTGGAAAGGGCTTCGAGCGGAAAAATCGCCATGCTCTACTAGTTGTAGAAGGGTCCCATTAAAATCACAAAAATCATTGATGTTAAGTGGAGAAATTGGCCATGCAGAACATTCAGGGCTTTTCAGTGATGAATGGTAGCCTTTGTAGGAGCTAGAAAGCAGCATAACATCGTGCAAGAGAGGAAACTCACCATTGCTCCCTCGTTGGCGATGAGCTTTTTTCATCATGCAAATCTCCTGTTGAATAGGATAAACACAAGAATGCCCTCTAAGAGATAGGATCTTAAAGTTTCATATACATATACCCGGATTTTCAAGTAAAACACTTATATTATGTCTCTTAAAATTAAAGGCAACCTCAGATTGCAACCCAAATTTCTCAATTTTAGTTGTGAAAAAACACAATACAAACCAGTTTCTATGAACACTACCTCCCATCATATATCCTCAATCAGCCCACCTTAGCGATGCAATCTTGTTAACTCAGGTCGTGTTGTGTCATGTCACTGTCGTGTCGTGTAGTATCGCATCGTGTTGGTGTTGTCTTCCCAAGATAGCTTGTGAGGGAGGCCTTTAAAACGGCACATCATTTTCACCTTTGGACAACTTTAGGCCTTTCACTATCTTCAAGGGTCTGATTGAGGGCCATTTAAAAATTGGCAACTCACCATTATGCCACCACTTGCAATGATGTGAGGCACGGTTGCCTATGATCATACAAGGATCATACAGCCATCATTTATTGTTTGTCGACCTCAACTTGACAAGGTGAGTAACAATAGGAAGGCCATCACCTCAGCTTCCAACGTCACAATATAATGCTTTCAAAGCAAAATCACCACTTGTAAACGTGTGTATTGTTTTGTAGGCATGAGAAAATTCAAAAGCATAGTACTATGTATACTAGGTGGAAAGCATTACGTGAAACATAAATTCAAAACATCAAGAAATCGTTTCCTTTAAAGTCCTCTCAATTGAAAACTCCCCATTGTTCTTCCTTATGATGAATGTGGTTCCTTTTGTACAACTTTTGGGGTGTTTGATTCTATCAAATGTTGTAGAGAATATGTTGGGATGAAACTTTTTAATATTTCTCCATTATGCATCATGGAAACTGCTTCCAACATTAGTCACGTTCATGTTGGTTTCATCTACATTTCTATGTAGAATTTTCCAAAGGAAACAAGAATGATTTCATAGTGCGCATTGTCTACCTTACTCTCTTTTGGACAGTTTTCAAGTCAGATTATTAAACTAAAGCATTGTATGTTTTGTCATTTTGCATTCTCCAAAGAAACTCTTGATTGGGTGCCACATGGAAAGAACTCTTAAGGTTTTCTCTTAAGGTGAAAATATGCTTAAGTACAAGTCGCAAACATATTAGTTCTTCTCATCATTTCAACAAAACAAGGCATTGCTACTTTTGAGCAAAAGGAGAACAAATTGTGGTCTAAAGCATGTATCTTGAAGAACATGGCGAATGAACAAAGTCGTTTATAGTAGGCCTTTTTTAAAGCAAAAGGAGACAAATTTGTGGTGTAAAGAATATGATAAATGAACCAATCAGTTTTTACAATAGGCCTCTTTTTCTTTTTCAAGAAATGATAGCCTAGGAAACATGGCAACCAACCTCAAACACCATTACAATGCATCCTTTTTCCAAGGGGTCCACATGTAAAGAGATCGGTCCCTTTTTCACATAAAGAACCAAGCCATGCAAGCAGCAAAAGTATCCTCAATTGACAAAAGCAAAAGGTTCTTTTGAGGGACAGCTCTCAATGTTTGTGTACATATGCATTTATGTCCTTTGACCTCTTTTTATCTATATATGAACTGTTGTCACTATACTGACCTAACATTTACGTGCTATAAGCTTATACCTCCCTTTGTCCTTCTTGTACCATTGCATAAAGTTGGTAAGTAAACCCAATGTACAAATGCTACGTGGCCCAGCTTATTTATAAAGTACAAGTCCTCCTAGTTTGAACTCATCAAGTAAATATTGATTCAATGTCCTTACCTTTAGCAATGCCAATGCCAATGAATTGTAATATATTCAAAACAAGTCACCGTCTCATTCATGTATTTTTTCTTCACTTCTACAATTATCAAGAATACTCCCACCAAAACTTCTGTGGTCCTCTATAACATAAGCTTCTTTCCGCCTTGACCAATCTTCTCCTGGCTTCTCCTATAATGTCAAGTTACTATACGTGTTTACATAGCCCAAATGATATTAAGTGGTCCATTCTATGCAAAACGTGCCAAGGGGAGCCTCTCCATTGATTCGCACATTCCATTTGTTTGCTCAATGGATTTCACTATTATTAGATTATATCCTTGGTGATATGTGAACCTTCTCATTCATTGATGCCACCCACTTTCATTATCTTTCCCTAAGGAAGGTCACTCTTCAAACATGTAGCCTATCATGCTTGAGCAAAAAATGTTTTGTAAGTGGGTGGTCAACCCTAGCAAAAAAGACCCATTTACAAAAATTGGCCCACGTTCAACAGATCGTCCTCGGCTTGCGCCACAAGCCACCTACCTCCTGTGAAATGAAGCCTTCACTTCCAGTAGATAGCGGCTAATCACTGGTTCTCTTTGACCGGTTACGAGACTTAGGTCTCTCAGTTTTGTGGCCATGAGTGCCTTGTTGACATGTACTCTTTCCCCTATCATGGTCTTTCTCTAGAACACCTGCTTGTTTCGGAACTCCCACACTGCTAGTAGGACAACTACCCTTAGCTAAGACCATCCAGCGACCAGGGTGGAGGGCATACTGACCACATCCCTAATGAGGGGGATTTTCCATTTGCCCCAAGTACTGACCTTGGACATAATGCATGGACCACTCTCTCTAGGCTATTCCATTACTTCAGATGCCACTGGGCACTTCCAAAACACATGATGGACTGTTTCAGTAGTTTTCTCACATAAAAGACATTGGGAATTCACAATCTCTTAGTCAGCTTATCCCTAATGGGCAGCCATTGGTGCATTATCTTCGAGAGGAGGAAACTCACCCTCTCGACCCTACATGCTTTCCAAACCTCCCAAAAATCCGACCTTCCACCACGCTGCACCCCTTCTTAGAAACCACTTCTTGTTGATCAAAGTTCACCGACTGCTCTTGGACCAATTCTCGGTACACAATTCTAAAGGAGATTGTTTTTAGTTGTGTCCTACCTAGCTCCCCCTG